>NW_028288979.1:625000-632500 GCF_059628265.1 Tinamus guttatus
AGGCGGCTGTGAGTACGAAGAAACTCTATGAGTTGTTACGATGGGCACAAGAGATGGGACATCTGCAAACTCTGGAACTTATGTATAGTGCCACCGAGTGGCAGGAGATAGGGGACTCTCTCTGCGACGCCACCATTGGGGGTAGTAAAACGGCTAAGGACTTGGGTTGTACGTGGCGAGAAGTAATGATAGCGAAGGTCCTCCTCACTCCCGCGCAATATCTGTTATGGGAACGGGAGTGGGAGAAACAAATCCAAAAGGTGGTGAACGCACGTAACATCTTGGGAGATCCGTTGTGTGGTGTGACTGGGCAGATGCTTATGGGATGGGATCTCTATGGTGACCCCGCGACTCAGCTAACCTACTCGATGCCCATGTATAATACTTCACGGAAGCAGGCGTTGTTTTTAGTGCCGTCAGAACGAAAGGCCCCATCATTTACGATGGTGAAGCAGGGATTGCGGGAGTCCTACGGAAATTTGGTGAATAGGCTTATGCAATCCCTGGAGCAAGCTACTGAAGAACAGACCCTCTGCAAGCTTTCGATCTGGTGCAGAGAGAATGGGTTCCAAGCCGAGCCCCACCTAGTATTCAAATCCGATGTGAAAGCCAAAAGCAAGGTGGCCGCCGGAGTCACGTCCGCCTTTGCGAGCACTTCAGGGCCGGGACCGCCACGCCACCGAAAACCGCTGGTGTTTGGAGATCCATCGTTAACCCCCCCGGCCCGTGCCTGCCTCTGTGCCTGCACCTGCGGCGCCTACACCGTCTGTGCCCCTGCTTCCACACCCCCCCCCCCCGTCACACCTGAAGAACGGCCTGGCTGGGTCCAGGACTTGTTAGATCGCCTTGAAAAAAGGAGAAGGGGGGCTGGGGAAGAGAAGGCGAATGAGATCAAGGAGACTTATGTTGCTGAGGGCTTGATGAAAGCCAGGAGGGAGGTGCAGAGGAATTTGATTCATCTTTTAAAAGTGGGGGTTGTAGAACTGTAATGCTTTAAGTGAGGACGGAAACCGTTATTAGGGCTATTGTTTCTATTTGCTATGTTCATCTCTATTATGTGTTGTGTCCTTTGTATATTGATGCTGACACGAGGTATGGCTGAAAGCTGGAAATCTGTATGATCCGTAGAGTCATAAAACTGTTGTGCGAAATAGAATCCAAGATCTTGAGAAAGAAGATGCTTGCCTGCCCAGGCTGAGAGATAAGGAGCGCGGAGGCGGCTGCTCAGCCAGGTTCACAGCCGACCTCCTCAGAAAAGCAGTTGAAGGCGGCTGCTCGACCGGGCTTGTAGCCAACTTAACTGCAAACATCCTCTAAATTAATTTGAAGGTCAAACGCCCGAGAGGGAGGGAGATGAGAAAGGCAGGACCCTCAGACTGATGGCTGGGACCACTTACTGGTATGCGCACCTGCGCAGCCAGGAGGGAAGGTTATGTGACTGAAGTTGGAGTTTGTCCACTCCCCGGTCTGCCTGCTGGCATGTACTGGCCCTACGTGGCAGGATGCACCGGGCTTAAACAGACAGTGCAGAGAGAAAGGGGTGGGGGGGTGAGACTCCTAGCACTGAGACCCACGTTGTCTCTGCGGGGACGCCCGCCGAGTTAGGAGCCTGTCAGCAACCCTCCAATCTGCCAAATCGAGAGAATGTTCAGTCTCAGTGTCCTGCCGATAACCAGTGGAACTCACTAGTGGAGTGCACAGCTATGTGAGGTCGTGCCACTGGACAGAAATTGTGTTTGTGCTGTTTGTGTCTGTGGTCTTTAGATCTTTATTGTGTAATATATATCAGCAGAGAGGGCTAAATAAGCACAACAAGAAAGTCCAGAATTTGAAAACGGGAAAGCCAGGAATAACTCAGACTACGGCGTTCCCCCCCACCTCCCCCGCCCACCCCCCCCACTGATGGAGGACTGGGAGCCGTACTCTGACTTGTATCCTTGGACAGAGCTTAGGGGAATACTTACTAATTGATTTAAAAGATTGTTTTTTCACCATACCATTGCATCCTGAGGACCATGACATAGTGGAACATATGAACCAAACGCTGAAATGCCAGCTACGAAAAACGAAAAATTGGCAAGAGCAGTATACGTTTTAAATTTTTGAGGTTGCACCAGGGTAGCCTGGTCCCTCGGATGGTCAAGCATAGGGCTGGGCTAAAGGGGGCCCTGACAGAAGTAAAAACGGGTCCCTGTAAGGTGATGTTGAGAGCCTGGAACACGAGAAAATGGACGGGAGCCTTGGACTTGATAACCTGGGGGAAAGGGTATGCTTGTGTCATTACGGATACTGGAACCTATGGGTGCGCTACAGCCGGGGATTCCATCCCCTGTCATGTTACCTCAGGGGTGGGATCTATTGATTGTGGATTTAAAAGACTGTTTCTATACCATTCCCTTACATCCGGAGGATTCCTCGAGGCTCACCTTCACGCTACCTTCGGTGAACCATGCAGAACTGGCACAGCGTTTCCAGTGGGTCGTCCTGCCTCAAGGTATGCGAAACATGTGTCAGATGTTTGTCGCTGCTACCTTACAGCCTCTCCGACAACGATGGCCTGATACCATCATCTACCACTATATGGACGACATCCTGTTTGCCCGAAAGACTCGATTCACGACAGAGGATGAGGAAGCAATTGCCAACACACTCAGCAGCTCCGGTCTGGTCATCGCTCCGGAAAAGGTACAGCATACCAGCCCATGGAAATACCTTGGCTGGGTTATTACAGAATCCACAGTCGCTCCTCAAAAGGTTACCTTACATGTGAATTTACGTACATTAACTGATGTGCAGACCCTAATGGGAGATCTACAATGGGTGCGTTCATTGCTGGGTATTTCTAATAAGGACCTTGAGCCACTACGTCCTTTGCTCAAAGGTACAGATGCTGGGAAGCCGATTTTGCTCACGCCAGCGCAGCAAGCCTGTGTCGAACGATTAGGGGAGTTAGTAGCTACGCGCTTATGCCCGCGGTATCTTCCAGGATTGTCTTTGCGCCTTCTCATTCTTTCACGGGAGAATTCCCTCACGGCGGTAGTCATGCAGTGGCAAAAGAAAAAAGGGGGAGAAGACTACCTTGCAGTTTTAGAATGGATTTTCTCCTCAGTTCAACCGTGCAAGAGTGTGACCCCTCGGTTGGAAGCGGTGGTTCACATGATCCGCCGTGGGAGAATTCGGGTGCTGGCAATCTCGGGGGGGTGAGCCGGCGGCGATCCACCTTCCCCTGCAGGCGGCAGATTTGGAGTGGGCCCTGTGGCACTCCACTGCGCTGCAGCTAGCGCTCCTGGAGTTCCCTGGGGAGGTGACTTCGGAAAGGCCTGCAGGAAAGCTTGGCCACTTCCTTACCAGCTATTCGTGGGTAGAAAGACCAAAGTGTGTAGAAAGACCTCTGCGTGATGGCCTCACGGTATTCACGGATGCAGGGAAATCTTCCAGAAGGGCGGCCATCACCTGGAAGGAGAAAGACCTATGGAAAGCCCACACCCTACAAGCGGTAGAAGGTGACTCGTTGCAGACTTTAGAATTGGCAGCTGTCGCATGGGCGCTGATGCACTGGAAGGACACCCCGTTGAATATTGTATCGGACTCCCTGTACGTCCTCGGAGTAGTACAGCGAATTGAGGATGCTCTTTTGAAAGAAACTTCTAACCAGCGATTGTTCCAGCTGTTTCTACAAATCAAAAGAGCGGTGAGGTGGCGTTCGACAGCATTCTGTATCATCCACGTCCGGAGTCATCAATGGACACTAGGTTTGGGGGAGGGTAACGATCAGGCTGACCGGTTAGTGAGCTTGGTGCGTGAGCATGGGCCACTGAGTTGTTTTGAAATCGCCCGTATTGCTCATGAACAGTTTCACACTAATGCCAAAGGCCTGATCCGGATGTATGGTATAACTATGTCCGATGCCCGCGGAATTGTGCAGGCCTGTCCCCAGAGTAGTCATCATGGGCCAGGTCTGGGCATTGGTGTGAATCCCAGGGGCCTGAAGGCATTAGAGATATGGCAAATGGATGTAACACATGTTCCGGAGTTTGCTCGACTTAAGTATGTGCATGTGTCTATCGATACTTACTCGCATGTAATATGGGCAACCGCTCAGCCTGGGGAAAGAGCCCTTCATGTGAAAAAACATCTAACCGCTTGCTTTGCAGTATTAGGAGTCCCAGAAGTGATTAAGACAGACAACGGTCTGGCATATGCCAGTGACAGTGTTCATCAGTTTTGTGAAAAATGGGGTATTAAGCATGTCAGGGGAATTCCAAATTCACCCACTGGCCAAGCCAAGCCATGGTAGAACGGGCTAATCGCACCTTAAAAGATTACCTGATGAAATTTAAGGAAATGACAGACCCAAAAGAACGGTTGTCCTATACACTGTTTGTATTAAACCATCTTTGTGTGTTTGGAGATGACACGGAACCCCCCATGTGGGTGCACGCGCAGCGGGTCCGTAGTCAAAAGATACAAGAATCATCTATGAGCGTCCACTACCGGCACCCTCGGACCAGGTTATGGGAGGGTCCAGCAGAAGTTGTATTCAATGGTCGAGGGCATATGTGTGTTTCTACACCCACAGGTCCACTATGGGTTCCCAGCAGATGGACTCGCCCTGCGAAAGGACCCACGGATACGAGGGACCGTCCTGTCGGAAGGGACATGCAGGACAGTGGTGGGCAGCAGCGTTGCTGATGTTCTGGGTGCTGGGCTCTGGGACATAAGGGGCTCCAGGGTACCATCCACGGTTGTTTGATCCTCGACAGAACATCTGGGTGACCTTAGCTCGAGAGCTAAATACCACGAGCTTCTGTGCTAGTCTGGCCACCCCTAGTACCTCCTTTGTAACCTGTCTAGTTGGGGTACCTGTGAACGAGACCACGTGGAAGTATTTCTGGAATGCAGTAAAGGCAATGCTGTCGTTGGGGAATCCTCAAACTTTGAAAAGATTGACAGCACTCGAGAACTTGGCAACGGGAATCAACCGTTTCGATCTTTGGAGCCACAACCTGCCTGCAGGGCCTGAACCACAGGAGATAGAGTTACTAGATTCTCTTAATGCTTCTGTTTGCCTTTATATTAATGCATCGCATAAGGGTTGCGCTTCGGGTTATAATAATAATTGTCGCAGTAGCTCTCAGGCGCCCACCTGGTTGTACCCAATCGGCAACGGGAGTCGTTGGAATAAATGGTGTGGTAAGATGTCCCACAATTCCTCACATCCGGGATCCAGCCCTGTAACCCCTCGAACGTTGCCTGCAGGATATTTTCTCATATGCGGCAACCGGGCTTGGTCCGGAATTCCATCAAAGCCCATAGGGGGTCCATGTACAGTAGGCCAAGTAAGTATGGCTTTGCCCTGGGTCCATCCTAACAGCACCAGGGTCAAAAGAAGAACTCGACGAATGGCACGTAGCATAACCCAGACGGAGGACTGTAACGACAACGTCCGACTCTGGTCCAAGTAGGAAGTAATTTTGACATCCTTCTTTGTACCGGGGGCGGCAGCGGCGCAAGCTCACAAAGTCTTAGGCACCCTATCTTGCTGGGTGGTTAAACAAGCAAATGTCACCAGTCATGTCCTCTCTAATCTTGCGCGAGATTTATCACAGGTGCAACATGCGGTGCTACAAAACAGAGCAGCCGTCGACTTCCTGCTGCTAGCCCATGGGCACGGATGTGAAGACTTTGAAGGAATGTGCTGTATGGATCTGCAAGACCACTCTAAGGCAATCCACCAGCAAATCCAACAGCTGATGGAACACGCCCAGAAGATACAAAAAGATGTGGGCTTCTTTGGACTGGATGGGTTAACTAATTTATTGGGTCTTGGTGGGTGGCTGAAATCCTTGCTTAAAACAAGTTTGATGCTTTTGATTATTATGCTTTTAATCCTAGGCTTAGTCAGCTGTGCCTTTGCATGCTTAAGGCGAATGCTATCCTCCCTTACTCATAACGCCTGGTTAATGCAAAAGAAAAAAGGAGGACTTATAGAGGAATGGCTTGGAGATCGAGGACACCTTACGGCTCCAGGCGGTTGGTAAAACCTCGGTGTCGAAATGATCGAGAGTCCTTGAACTGCCCATCAGCAGATCAATAGACAACAGATGCTGCTCAGCAGGACGTCGGACTCTTGACTGGAAAGACCTTGCAGACCAACACGGACTTGGGGATGGGTGCATGTATTAGTAAATCGCGGCTAATATTACTAGTTGTTTTATTGTTTATGCCTTGTAATTTTTGGCTGTGTTTTTGCATGTATTAGACATAAGGTATTCTGTTTTTGCATGTTTTAGACATAAGGTATTCTCACTTACCAGCAAGGCTTTATTAGTGCAAAAGAAAAAAGGGGGAATTGTAGAGAAATGTTGTGCTGAGAATCTGCACTGTGCTGGGAATCTGCACTGTGCTGAGAACCTGCACCACCTGCGCCTTGCTGATAATGTACTGGGGAGTGTTAGTGAGTTGTCCTTGGCCGGCTGGGAATGGGGAGCTATGTGGGAAAGAGTAGTTAGCCGTTTTGGGTAAACAACTTTGCAGAGCTGGGAAAGAGCCTATGCGGCCGGGACATAGCAACCTCCCTAGCAACCAATCGTAGCTAACCTGGATATCCCTCAGATGCTTGTAGGTATAAATATATGCGCACTTCCGCTAATAAACGGAGCAAGATCTAAACTCATATTGGGATCGTGTCTTGTAATCCGGCTTGGCTCCCGTAAAGGCCTGTGCAGTTGTCCTGCGCCTGGTTCCAACAAAGAAGAAGAACAAGAAGAAGAAGAAGAAGAAGAACAAGAAGAAGAAGAAGAAGAAGAAGAAGAAGAACAAGAAGAACAAGAAGAACAGGAAGAAGAAGAAGAAGAAGAAGAAGAAGAAGAACAAGAACAGGAAGAAGAAGAACAGGAAGAAGAAGAACAGGAAGAAGAAGAAGAAGAAGAAGAAGAAGAAGAAGAAGAAGAAGAACAGGAATAAGAAGAACAGGAAGAAGAAGAAGAAGAAGAAGAAGAAGAAGAAGAAGAACAGGAAGAAGAAGAACAGGAAGAAGAAGAAGAAGAAGAAGAACAGGAAGAAGAAGAACAGGAAGAAGAAGAAGAAGAAGAAGAAGAAGAAGAAGAAGAAGAAGAAGAAGAAGAAGAAGAAGAACAGGAAGAAGAAGAACAGGAAGAAGAAGAAGAAGAACAGGAAGAAGAAGAACAGGAAGAAGAAGAAGAAGAAGAAGAAGAAGAAGAAGAAGAAGAAGAAGAAGAAGAAGAACAGGAAGAAGAAGAACAGGAAGAAGAACAGGAAGAAGAAGAAGAAGAAGAAGAAGAAGAAGAAGAAGAAGAAGAAGAAGAAGAAGAAGAAGAAGAAGAAGAAGAACAGGAAGAAGAAGAACAGGAAGAAGAAGAACAGGAAGAAGAAGAAGAAGAACAGGAAGAAGAAGAAGAAGAAGAAGAAGAAGAAGAAGAAGAAGAAGAAGAAGACGAAGAAGAAGACGAAGAAGAAGAAGAAGAAGAAGAACAAGAA
>NW_028288982.1:0-95333 GCF_059628265.1 Tinamus guttatus
GGAAGTGTTCTGCTGTCCCAAGACTCGTGCTGCGCACGCTTTGTGGTTGGAGTGAGAAACAGGTTCCTTGGTGTTTTCTGCGAAACGCTTTAGCAGCCTGTTGAGCTGGCATGGATTTAGGGGATGGATGAAGCGGAGAGCCCCGTTTGGAGTGAGGCTGCAAAGGGCATGCCAAGGGAAGTGTTCTGCTGTGCCAAGACTCGTGCTGCGCATGCTTTGTGGTTGGAGTGAGAAACAGGTTCCTTGGTGCTTTCTGCGAAACGCTTTAGCAGCGCGTTGGTGCTAGTATGGAATTAGGGGATGGATGAAGCGGAGAGCCCCGTTTGGAGTGAGGCTGCAAAGGGCATGCCAAGGGAAGTGTTCTGCTGTGCCAAGACTCGTGCTGCGCACGCTTTGTGGTTGGAGTGAGAAACAGGTTCCTTGGTGCTTTCTGCGAAACGCTTCAGCAGCCTGTTGGTGCTAGTATGGAGTCAGGGGATGGATGAAGCGGAGAGCCCCGTTTGGAGTGAGGCTGCAAAGCGCATGCCAAGGGAAGTGCTCTGCTGTGCCAAGACTCGTGCTGCGCACGCTTTGTGGTTGGAGTGAGAAACAGGTTCCTTGGTGCTTTCTGCGAAACGCTTTAGCAGCGCGTTGGTGCTAGTATCGAGTCAGAGGATGGATGAAGCGGAGAGCCCGTTTGGAGTGAGGCTGCAAAGGGCATGCCAAGGGAAGTGTTCTGCTGTGCCAAGACTCATGCTGCGCACGCTTTTTGGTGGGAGTGAGAAACAGGTTCCTTGGTGTTTTCTGCCAAACGCTTTAGCAGCCCGTTGGTGCTAGTATGGATGATGGATGAAGCGGAGAGCCCCGTTTGGAGTGAGGCTGCAAAGGGCATGCCAAAGGAAGTGTTTTGCTGTGCCAAGACTCGTGCTGCGCACGCTTTGTGCTTGGAGTGAGAAACAGGCTTCCTTGGTGTTTTCTGCGAAACGCCTTTAGCAGCCTGTTGCTGGTCGTATGGATTTAGGGGATGGATGAAGCGGAGAGCCCCGTTTGGAGTGAGGCTGCAAAGGGCATGCCAAGGGAAGTGTTCTGCTGTGCCAAGACTCGTGCTGCGCACGCTTTGTCGTTGGAGTGAGAAACAGGTTCCTTGGTGCTTTCTGCGAAACGCTTCAGCAGCCCGTTGGTGCTAGTCTGGAGTCAGGGGATGGATGAAGCGGAGAGCCCCGTTTGGAGTGAGGCTGCAAAGCGGCATGCCAAGGGAAGTGTTCTGCTGTGCCAAGACTCGTGCTGCGCACGCTTTGTGGTTGGAGTGAGAAACAGGTTCCTTGGTGTTTTCTGCGAAACACTTGAGCAGCCCGTTGGTGCTAGTATGGAGTCAGGGGATGGATGAAGCGGAGAGCCCCGTTTGGAGTGAGGCTGCAAAGGGCATGCCAAGGGAAGTGTTCTGCTGTGCCAAGACTCGTGCTGCGCACGCTTTGTGGTTGGAGTGAGAAACAGCTTCCTTGGTGTTTTCTGCGAAACGCTTTAGCAGCGCGTTGGTGCTAGTATGGAGTCAGGGGATGGATGAAGCGGAGAGCCCCGTTTGGAGTGAGGCTGCAAAGCGCTTGCCAAGGGAAGTGTTCTGCTGTGCCAAGACTCGTGCTGCGCACGCTTTGTGGTTGGAGTGAGAAACAGGTTCCTTGGTGTTTTCTGCGAAACGCTTTAGCAGCCCGTTGGTGCTAGTATGGAATTAGGGGATGGATGAAGCGGAGAGCCCCGTTTGGAGTGAGGCTGCAAAGGGCATGCCAAGGGAAGTGTTCTGCTGTGCCAAGACTCGTGCTGCGCACGCTTTGTGGTTGGAGTGAGAAACAGGTTCCTTGGTGTTTTCTGCGAAACGCTTTAGCAGCCCCTTGGTGCTAGTATGGAGTCAGGGGATGGATGAAGCGGAGAGCCCCGTTTGGAGTGAGGCTGCAAAGCGCATGCCAAGGGAAGTGTTCTGCTGTGCCAAGACTCGTGCTGCGCACGCTTTGTGGTTGGAATGAGAAACAGGTTCTTTGGTGTTTTCTGCGAAACGCTTTAGCAGCCCGTTGGTGCTAGTATGGAGTTAGGGGATGGATGAAGCGGAGAGCCCCGTTTGGAGTGAGGCTGCAAAGGGCATGCCAAGGGAAGTGTTCTGCTGTGCCAAGACTCGTCCTGCGCATGCTTTGTGGTTGGAGTGAGAAACAGGTTCCTTGGTGTTTTCTGCGAAACGCTTTAGCAGGCCGTTGGTGCTAGTATGGAGTCAGGGGATGGATGAAGCGGAGAGCCCCGTTTGGAGTGAGGCTGGAAAGCGCATGCCAAGGGAAGTGTTCTGCTGTGCCAAGACTCGTGCTGCGCATGCTTTGTGGTTGGAGTGAGAAACAGGTTCCTTGGTGTTTTCTGCGAAACGCTTTAGCAGCCCGTTGGTGCTAGTATGGAGTCAGGGGATGGATGAAGCGGAGAGCCCCGTTTGGAGTGAGGCTGCAAAGGGCATGCCAAGGGAAGTGTTCTGCTGTGCCAAGACTCATGCTGCGCACGCTTTGTGGTTGGAGTGAGAAACAGGTTCCTTGGTGTTTTCTGCGAAACGCTTTAGCAGGCTGTTGGTGCTAGTATGGAGTCAGGGGATGGATGAAGCGGAGAGCCCCGTTTGGAGTGAGGCTGCAAAGGGCATGCCAAGGGAAGTGTTCTGCTGTGCCAAGACTCGTGCTGCGCACGCTTTGTGGTTGGAGTGAGAAACAGGTTCCTTGGTGTTTTCTGCCAAACGCTTTAGCAGCCCGTTGGTGCTAGTATGGAGTCAGGGGATGGATGAAGCGGAGAGCCCCGTTTGGAGTGAGGCTGCAAAGGACATGCCAAGGGAAGTGTTCTGCTGTGCCAAGACTCGTGCTGCGCATGCTTTGTGGTTGGAGTGAGAAACAGGTTCCTTGGTGTTTTCTGCGAAACGCTTTAGGAGCCCGTTGGTGCTAGTATGGAGTCAGGGGATGGATGAAGCGGAGAGCCCCGTTTGGAGTGAGGCTGCAAAGGGCATGCCAAGGGAAGTGTTCTGCTGTACCAAGACTCGTGCTGCGCACGCTTTGTGGTTAGAGCGAGAAACATATTCCTTGGTGTTTTCTGCGAAACGCTTTAGCAGCGCGTTGGTGCTAGTATGGAGTCAGGGGATGGATGAAGCGGAGAGCCCCGTTTGGAGTGAGGCTGCAAAGCGCATGCCAAGGGAAGTGTTCTGCTGTGCCAAGACTCGTGCTGCGCACGCTTTGTGGTTGGAGTGAGAAACAGGTTCCTTGGTGTTTTCTGCGAAACGCTTTAGCAGCCCGTTGGTGCTAGTATGGAGTCAGGGGATGGATGAAGCGGAGAGCCCCGTTTGGAGTGAGGCTGCAAAGGGCATGCCAAGTGTAGTGTTCTGCTATGCCAAGACTCGTGCTGCGCATGCTTTGTGGTTGGAGTGAGAAACAGGTTCCTTGGTGTTTTCTGCGAAACGCTTTAGCAGCCCGTTGGTGCTAGTATGGAGTCAGGGGATGGATGAAGCGGAGAGCCCCGTTTGGAGTGAGGCTGCAAAGGGCATGCCAAGGGAAGTGTTCTGCTGTACCAAGACTCGTGCTGCGCACGCTTTGTGGTTAGAGCGAGAAACATATTCCTTGGTGTTTTCTGCGAAACGCTTTAGCAGCCCGTTGGTGCTAGTATGGAGTCAGGGGATGGATGAAGCGGAGAGCCCCGTTTGGAGTGAGGCTGCAAAGGGCATGCCAAAGGAAGTGTTCTGCTGCGCCAAGACTCGTGCTGCGCACGCTTTGTGGTTGGAGTGAGAAACAGCTTCCTTGGTGTTTTCTGCGAAACGCTTTAGCAGCCCGTTGGTGCTAGTATGGAGTCAGGGGATGGATGAAGCGGAGAGCCCCGTTTGGAGTGAGGCTGCAAAGGGCATGCCAAGGGAAGTGTTCTGCTGTGCCAAGACTCGTGCTGCGCACGCTTTGTGGTTGGAGTGAGAAACAGGTTCGTTGGTGTTTTCTGCGAAACGCTTTAGCAGCCTGTTGGTGCTAGTATGGAGTTAGGGGATGGATGAAGCGGAGAGCCCCGTTTGGAGTGAGGCTGCAAAGCGCATGCCAAGGGAAGTGTTCTGCTGTGCCAAGACTCGTGCTGCGCACGCTTTGTGGTTGGAGTGAGAAACAGGTTCTTTGGTGTTTTCTGCGAAACGCTTTAGCAGCCCTTTGGTGCTAGTATTTAATTAGGGGATGGATGAAGCGGAGAGCCCCGTTTGGAGTGAGGCTACAAAGCGCATGCCAAGGGAAGTGTTCTGCTGTGCAAGACTCGTGCTGCGCACGCTTTGTGGTTGGAGTGAGAAACAGGTTCGTTGGTGTTTTCTGCGAAACGCTTTAGCAGCCCGTTGGTTCTAGTATGGAGTCAGGGGATGGATGAAGCGGAGAGCCCCGTTTGGAGTGAGGCTGCAAAGGGCATGCCAAGGGAAGTGTTCTGCTGTGCAAGACTCGTGCTGCGCACGCTTTGTGGTTGGAGTGAGAAACAGGTTCGTTGGTGTTTTCTGCGAAACGCTTTAGCAGCCTGTTGGTGCTAGTATGGAGTTAGGGGATGGATGAAGCGGAGAGCCCCGTTTGGAGTGAGGCTGCAAAGGGCATGCCAAGGGAAGTGTTCTGCTGTGCCAAGACTCGTGCTGCGCACGCTTTGTGGTTGGAGTGAGAAACAGGTTCCTTGGTGTTTTCTGCGAAACACTTGAGCAGCCCGTTGGTGCTAGTATTTAATTAGGGAATGGATGAAGCGGAGAGCCCCGTTTGGAGTGAGGCTGCAAAGGGCATGCCAAGGGAAGTGTTCTGCTGTGCCAAGACTCGTGCTGCGCACGCTTTGTGGTTGGAGTGAGAAACAGGTTCTTTGGTGTTTTCTGCGAAACGCTTTAGGAGCCTGTTGGTGCTAGTATGGAGTTAGGGGATGGATGAAGCGTAGAGCCCCGTTTGGAGTGAGGCTGCAAAGGGCATGCCAAGGGAAGTGTTCTGCTGTGCCAAGACTCGTGCTGCGCACGCTTTGTGGTTGGAGTGAGAAACAGGTTCCTTGGTGTTTTCTGCGAAACACTTTAGCAGCCCGTTGGTGCTAGTATGGAGTCAGGGAATGGATGAAGCGGAGAGCCCCGTTTGGAGTGAGGCTGCAAAGGGCATGCCAAGGGAAGTGTTCTGCTGTGCCAAGACTCGTGCTGCGCACGCTTTGTGGTTGGAGTGAGAAACAGGTTCGTTGGTGTTTTCTGCGAAACGCTTTAGCAGCCTGTTGGTGCTAGTATGGAGTTAGGGGATGGATGAAGCGGAGAGCCCCGTTTGGAGTGAGGCTGCAAAGCGCATGCCAAGGGAAGTGTTCTGCTGTGCCAAGACTCGTGCTGCACACGCTTTGTGGTTGGAGTGAGAAACAGGTTCCTGGGTGTTTTCTGCGAAACGCTTTAGCAGCCCGTTGGTTCTAGTATGGAGTCAGGGGATGGATGAAGCGGAGAGCCCCGTTTGGAGTGAGGCTGCAAAGGGCATGCCAAGGGAAGTGTTCTGCTGTGCCAAGACTCGTGCTGCGCACGCTTTGTGGTTGGAGTGAGAAACAGGTTCTTTGGTGTTTTCTGCGAAACGCTTTAGCAGCGCGTTGGTGCTAGTATAGAATTAGCGGATGGATGAAGCGGAGAGCCCCGTTTGGAGTGAGGCTGCAAAGGGCATGCCAAGGGAAGTGTTCTGCTGTGCCAAGACTCGTGCTGCGCACGCTTTGTGGTTGGAGTGAGAAACAGGTTCCTTGGTGTTTTCTGCGAAACGCTTTAGCAGCCTGTTGGTGCTAGTATGGAGTCAGGGGATGGATGAAGCGGAGAGCCCCGTTTGGAGTGAGGCTACAAAGCGCATGCCAAGGGAAGTGTTCTGCTGTGCCAAGACTCGTGCTGCGCACGCTTTGTGGTTGGAGTGAGAAACAGGTTCTTTGGTGTTTTCTGCGAAACGCTTTAGCAGCCTGTTGGTGCTAGTATGGAGTCAGGGGATGGATGAAGCGGAGAGCCCCGTTTGGAGTGAGGCTACAAAGGGCATGCCAAGGGAAGTGTTCTGCTGTGCCAAGACTCGTGCTGCGCACGCTTTGTGGTTGGAGTGAGAAACAGGTTCTTTGGTGTTTTCTGCGAAACGCTTTAGCAGGCCGTTGGTGCTAGTATGGAATTAGGGGATGGAGGAAGCGGAGAGCCCCGTTTGGAGTGAGGCTGCAAAGGGCATGCCAAGGGAAGTGTTCTGCTGTGCCAAGACTCGTGCTGCGCACGCTTTGTGGTTGGAGTGAGAAACAGGTTCTTTGGTGTTTTCTGCGAAACGCTTTAGCAGCCCGTTGGTTCTAGTATGGAGTCAGGGGATGGATGAAGCGGAGAGCCCCGTTTGGAGTGAGGCTGCAAAGCGCATGCCAAGGGAAGTGTTCTGCTGTGCCAAGACTCGTGCTGCGTACGCTTTGTGGTTGGAGTGAGAAACAGGTTCTTTGGTGTTTTCTGCGAAACGCTTTAGCAGCCCGTTGGTGCTAGTATGGAGTCAGGGGATGGATGAAGCGGAGAGCCCCGTTTGGAGTGAGGCTGCAAAGCGCATGCCAAGGGAAGTGTTCTGCTGTGCCAAGACTCGTGCTGCGCACGCTTTGTGGTTGGAGTGAGAAACAGGTTCTTTGGTGTTTTCTGCGAAACGCTTTAGCAGCCCGTTGGTGCTAGTATGGAATTAGGGGATGGATGAAGCGGAGAGCCCCGTTTGGAGTGAGGCTGCAAAGGGCATGCCAAGGGAAGTGTTCTGCTGTGCCAAGACTCGTGCTGCGCACGCTTTGTGGTTGGAGTGAGAAACAGGTTCTTTGGTGCTTTCTGCGAAACGCTTTAGGAGCCCGTTGGTGCTAGTATGGAGTCAGGGGATGGAGGAAGCGGAGAGCCCCGTTTGGAGTGAGGCTGCAAAGGGCATGCCAAGGGAAGTGTTCTGCTGTGCCAAGACTCGTGCTGCGCACGCTTTGTGGTTGGAGTGAGAAACAGGTTCTTTGGTGTTTTCTGTGAAACACTTGAGCAGCCCGTTGGTGCTAGTATGGAGTCAGGGAATGGATGAAGCGGAGAGCCCCGTTTGGAGTGAGGCTGCAAAGGGCATGCCAAGGGAAGTGTTCTGCTGTGCCAAGACTCGTGCTGCGCACGCTTTGTGGTTGGAGTGAGAAACAGGTTCCTTGGTGTTTTCTGCGAAACGCTTTAGCAGCCTGTTGGTGCTAGTATGGAGTCAGGGGATGGATGAAGCGGAGAGCCCCGTTTGGAGTGAGGCTGCAAAGCGCATGCCAAGGGAAGTGTTCTGCTGTGCCAAGACTCGTGCTGCGCACGCTTTGTGGTTGGAGTGAGAAACAGGTTCTTTGGTGTTTTCTGCGAAACGCTTTAGCAGGCCGTTGGTGCTAGTATGGAATTAGGGGATGGAGGAAGCGGAGAGCCCCGTTTGGAGTGAGGCTGCAAAGGGCATGCCAAGGGAAGTGTTCTGCTGTGCCAAGACTCGTGCTGCGCACGCTTTGTGGTTGGAGTGAGAAACAGGTTTCTTGGTGTTTTCTGCGAAACGCTTTAGCAGCCTGTTGGTGCTAGTATGGAGTCAGGGGATGGATGAAGCGGAGAGCCCCGTTTGGAGTGAGGCTGCAAAGGTCATGCCAGGGGAAGTGTTCTGCTGTGCCAAGACTCGTGCTGCGTACGCTTTGTGGTTGGAGTGAGAAACAGGTTCTTTGGTGTTTTCTGCGAAACGCTTTAGCAGCCCGTTGGTGCTAGTATGGAGTCAGGGGATGGAGGAAGCGGAGAGCCCCGTTTGGAGTGAGGCTGCAAAGGGCATGCCAAGGGAAGTGTTCTGCTGTGCCAAGACTCGTGCTGCGCATGCTTTGTGGTTGGAGTGAGAAACAGGTTCTTTGGTGTTTTCTGTGAAACACTTGAGCAGCCCGTTGGTGCTAGTATGGAGTCAGGGAATGGATGAAGCGGAGAGCCCCGTTTGGAGTGAGGCTGCAAAGGGCATGCCAAGGGAAGTGTTCTGCTGTGCCAAGACTCGTGCTGCGCACGCTTTGTGGTTGGAGTGAGAAACAGGTTCCTTGGTGTTTTCTGCGAAACGCTTTAGCAGCCTGTTGGTGCTAGTATGGAGTCAGGGGATGGATGAAGCGGAGAGCCCCGTTTGGAGTGAGGCTGCAAAGGGCATGCCAAGGGAAGTGTTCTGCTGTGCCAAGACTCGTGCTGCGCACGCTTTGTGGTTGGAGTGAGAAACAGGTTCCTTGGTGTTTTCTGCGAAACGCTTTAGCAGCCTGTTGGTGCTAGTATGGAGTCAGGGGATGGATGAAGCGGAGAGCCCCGTTTGGAGTGAGGCTACAAAGCGCATGCCAAGGGAAGTGTCCTGCTGTGCCAAGACTCGTGCTGCGCACGCTTTGTGGTTGGAGTGAGAAACAGGTTCTTTGGTGTTTTCTGCGAAACGCTTTAGCAGGCCGTTGGTGCTAGTATGGAATTAGGGGATGGAGGAAGCGGAGAGCCCCGTTTGGAGTGAGGCTGCAAAGGGCATGCCAAGGGAAGTGTTCTGCTGTGCCAAGACTCGTGCTGCGCACGCTTTGTGGTTGGAGTGAGAAACAGGTTCTTTGGTGTTTTCTGCGAAACGCTTTAGCAGCCCGTTGGTTCTAGTATGGAGTCAGGGGATGGATGAAGCGGAGAGCCCCGTTTGGAGTGAGGCTGCAAAGCGCATGCCAAGGGAAGTGTTCTGCTGTGCCAAGACTCGTGCTGCGTACGCTTTGTGGTTGGAGTGAGAAACAGGTTCTTTGGTGTTTTCTGCGAAACGCTTTAGCAGCCCGTTGGTGCTAGTATGGAGTCAGGGGATGGATGAAGCGGAGAGCCCCGTTTGGAGTGAGGCTGCAAAGCGCATGCCAAGGGAAGTGTTCTGCTGTGCCAAGACTCGTGCTGCGCACGCTTTGTGGTTGGAGTGAGAAACAGGTTCTTTGGTGTTTTCTGCGAAACGCTTTAGCAGCCCGTTGGTGCTAGTATGGAATTAGGGGATGGATGAAGCGGAGAGCCCCGTTTGGAGTGAGGCTGCAAAGGGCATGCCAAGGGAAGTGTTCTGCTGTGCCAAGACTCGTGCTGCGCACGCTTTGTGGTTGGAGTGAGAAACAGGTTCTTTGGTGCTTTCTGCGAAACGCTTTAGGAGCCCGTTGGTGCTAGTATGGAGTCAGGGGATGGATGAAGCGGAGAGCCCCGTTTGGAGTGAGGCTGCAAAGGGTATGCCAAGGGAAGTGTTCTGCTGTGCCAAGACTCATGCTGCGCACGCTTTGTGGTTGGAGTGAGAAACAGGTTCTTTGGTGTTTTCTGCGAAACGCTTTAGCAGCCCGTTGGTGCTAGTATGGAGTCAGGGGATGGATGAAGCGGAGAGCCCCGTTTGGAGTGAGGCTGCAAAGGGCATGCCAAGGGAAGTGTTCTGCTGTGCCAAGACTCGTGCTGCGCACGCTTTGTGGTTGGAGTGAGAAACAGGTTCCTTGGTGTTTTCTGCGAAACGCTTTAGCAGCCTGTTGGTGCTAGTATGGAGTCAGGGGATGGATGAAGCGGAGAGCCCCGTTTGGAGTGAGGCTGCAAAGCGCATGCCAAGGGAAGTGTTCTGCTGTGCCAAGACTCATGCTGCGCACGCTTTGTGGTTGGAGTGAGAAACAGGTTCCTTGGTGTTTTCTGCGAAACGCTTTAGCAGCCTGTTGGTGCTAGTATGGAGTCAGGGGATGGATGAAGCGGAGAACCCCGTTTGGAGTGAGGCTACAAAGCGCATGCCAAGGGAAGTGTTCTGCTGTGCCAAGACTCGTGCTGCGCACGCTTTGTGGTTGGAGTGAGAAACAGGTTCTTTGGTGTTTTCTGCGAAACGCTTTAGCAGGCCGTTGGTGCTAGTATGGAATTAGGGGATGGAGGAAGCGGAGAGCCCCGTTTGGAGTGAGGCTGCAAAGGGCATGCCAAGGGAAGTGTTCTGCTGTGCCAAGACTCGTGCTGCGCACGCTTTGTGGTTGGAGTGAGAAACAGGTTTCTTGGTGTTTTCTGCGAAACGCTTTAGCAGCCTGTTGGTGCTAGTATGGAGTCAGGGGATGGATGAAGCGGAGAGCCCCGTTTGGAGTGAGGCTGCAAAGGTCATGCCAGGGGAAGTGTTCTGCTGTGCCAAGACTCGTGCTGCGTACGCTTTGTGGTTGGAGTGAGAAACAGGTTCTTTGGTGTTTTCTGCGAAACGCTTTAGCAGCCCGTTGGTGCTAGTATGGAGTCAGGGGATGAAGGAAGCGGAGAGCCCCGTTTGGAGTGAGGCTGCAAAGGGCATGCCAAGGGAAGTGTTCTGCTGTGCCAAGACTCGTGCTGCGCACGCTTTGTGGTTGGAGTGAGAAACAGGTTCTTTGGTGTTTTCTGTGAAACACTTGAGCAGCCCGTTGGTGCTAGTATGGAGTCAGGGAATGGATGAAGCGGAGAGCCCCGTTTGGAGTGAGGCTGCAAAGGGCATGCCAAGGGAAGTGTTCTGCTGTGCCAAGACTCGTGCTGCGCACGCTTTGTGGTTGGAGTGAGAAACAGGTTCCTTGGTGTTTTCTGCGAAACGCTTTAGCAGCCTGTTGGTGCTAGTATGGAGTCAGGGGATGGATGAAGCGGAGAGCCCCGTTTGGAGTGAGGCTGCAAAGGGCATGCCAAGGGAAGTGTTCTGCTGTGCCAAGACTCGTGCTGCGCACGCTTTGTGGTTGGAGTGAGAAACAGGTTCCTTGGTGTTTTCTGCGAAACGCTTTAGCAGCCTGTTGGTGCTAGTATGGAGTCAGGGGATGGATGAAGCGGAGAGCCCCGTTTGGAGTGAGGCTACAAAGCGCATGCCAAGGGAAGTGTCCTGCTGTGCCAAGACTCGTGCTGCGCACGCTTTGTGGTTGGAGTGAGAAACAGGTTCTTTGGTGTTTTCTGCGAAACGCTTTAGCAGGCCGTTGGTGCTAGTATGGAATTAGGGGATGGAGGAAGCGGAGAGCCCCGTTTGGAGTGAGGCTGCAAAGGGCATGCCAAGGGAAGTGTTCTGCTGTGCCAAGACTCGTGCTGCGCACGCTTTGTGGTTGGAGTGAGAAACAGGTTCTTTGGTGTTTTCTGCGAAACGCTTTAGCAGCCCGTTGGTTCTAGTATGGAGTCATGGGATGAATGAAGCGGAGAGCCCCGTTTGGAGTGAGGCCTGCAAAGCGCATGCCAAGGGAAGTGTTCTGCTGTGCCAAGACTCGTGCTGCGTACGCTTTGTGGTTGGAGTGAGAAACAGGTTCTTTGGTGTTTTCTGCGAAACGCTTTAGCAGCCCGTTGGTGCTAGTATGGAGTCAGGGGATGGATGAAGCGGAGAGCCCCGTTTGGAGTGAGGCTGCAAAGCGCATGCCAAGGGAAGTGTTCTGCTGTGCCAAGACTCGTGCTGCGCACGCTTTGTGGTTGGAGTGAGAAACAGGTTCTTTGGTGTTTTCTGCGAAACGCTTTAGCAGCCCGTTGGTGCTAGTATGGAATTAGGGGATGGATGAAGCGGAGAGCCCCGTTTGGAGTGAGGCTGCAAAGGGCATGCCAAGGGAAGTGTTCTGCTGTGCCAAGACTCGTGCTGCGCACGCTTTGTGGTTGGAGTGAGAAACAGGTTCTTTGGTGCTTTCTGCGAAACGCTTTAGGAGCCCGTTGGTGCTAGTATGGAGTCAGGGGATGGATGAAGCGGAGAGCCCCGTTTGGAGTGAGGCTGCAAAGGGTATGCCAAGGGAAGTGTTCTGCTGTGCCAAGACTCGTGCTGCGCACGCTTTGTGGTTGGAGTGAGAAACAGGTTCTTTGGTGTTTTCTGCGAAACGCTTTAGCAGCCCGTTGGTGCTAGTATGGAGTCAGGGGATGGATGAAGCGGAGAGCCCCGTTTGGAGTGAGGCTGCAAAGGGTATGCCAAGGGAAGTGTTCTGCTGTGCCAAGACTCGTGCTGCGCACGCTTTGTGGTTGGAGTGAGAAACAGGTTCTTTGGTGTTTTCTGCGAAACGCTTTAGGAGCCATTTGGTGCTAGTATGGAGTTAGGGGCTGGATGAAGCGGAGAGCCCCGTTTGGAGTGAGGCTGCAAAGGGCATGCCAAGGGAAGTGTTCTGCTGTGCCAAGACTCGTGCTGCGCACGCTTTGTGGTTGGAGTGAGAAACAGGTTCTTTGGTGTTTTCTGCGAAATGCTTTAGCAGCCCGTTGGTGCCAGTATGGAATTAGGGGATGGATGAAGCGGAGAGCCCCGTTTGGAGTGAGGCTGCAAAGGGCATGCCAAGGGAAGTGTTCTGCTGTGCCAAGACTCGTGCTGCGCACGCTTTGTGGTTGGAGTGAGAAACAGGTTCCTTGGTGTTTTCTGCGAAACGCTGCAGCAGCCTCTTGGTGCTAGTATGGAGTTAGGGGATGGATGAAGCGTAGAGTCCCGTTTGGAGTGAGGCTGCAAAGGGCATGCCAAGGGAAGTGTTCTGCTGTGCCAAGACTCGTGCTGCGCACGCTTTGTGGTTGGAGTGAGAAACAGGTTCCTTGGTGTTTTCTGCGAAACACTTGAGCAGCCCGTTGGTGCTAGTATGGAGTCAGGGAATGGATGAAGCGGAGAGCCCCGTTTGGAGTGAGGCTGCAAAGGGCATGCCAAAGGAAGTGTTCTGCTGTGCCAAGACTCGTGCTGCGCACGCTTTGTGGTTGGAGTGAGAAACAGGTTCCTTGGTGTTTTCTGCGAAACGCTTTAGCAGCCTGCTGGTGCTAGTATGGAGTCAGGGGATGGATGAAGCGGAGAGCCCCGTTTGGAGTGAGGCTGCAAAGCGCATGCCAAGGGAAGTGTTCTGCTGTGCCAAGACTCGTGCTGCGCACGCTTTGTGGTTGGAGTGAGAAACAGGTTCCTTGGTGTTTTCTGCGAAACGCTTTAGCAGCCTGTTGGTGCTAGTATGGAGTCAGGGGATGGATGAAACGGAGAGCCCCGTTTGGAGTGAGGCTACAAAGCGCATGCCAAGGGAAGTGTTCTGCTGTGCCAAGACTCGTGCTGCGCACGCTTTGTGGTTGGAGTGAGAAACAGGTTCTTTGGTGTTTTCTGCGAAACGCTTTAGCAGCCCGTTGGTGCTAGTATGGAATTAGGGGATGGATGAAGCGGAGAGCCCCGTTTGGAGTGAGGCTGCAAAGGGCATGCCAAGGGAAGTGTTCTGCTGTGCCAAGACTCGTGCTGCGCACGCTTTGTGGTTGGAGTGAGAAACAGGTTCTTTGGTGTCTTCTGCGAAACGCTTTAGCAGTCTGATGGTGCTTGTATGGAGTCAGGGGATGGATGAAGCGGAGAGCCCCGTTTGGAGTGAGGCTGCAAAGGGCATGCCAAGGGAAGTGTTCTGCTGTGCCAAGACTCGTGCTGCGCACGCTTTGTGGTTGGAGTGAGAAACAGGTTCTTTGGTGTTTTCTGCGAAACGCTTTAGCAGCCCGTTGGTGCTAGTATGGAATTAGGGGATGGATGAAGCGGAGAGCCCCGTTTGGAGTGAGGCTGCAAAGGGCATGCCAAGGGAAGTGTTCTGCTGTGCCAAGACTCGTGCTGCACATGCTTTGTGGTTGGAGTGAGAAACAGGTTCCTTGGTGTTTTCTGCGAAACGCTTTAGCAGCCTGTTGGTGCTAGTATGGAGTTAGGGGATGGATGAAGCGGAGAGCCCCGTTTGGAGTGAGGCTGCAAAGGGCATGCCAAGGGAAGTGTTCTGCTGTGCCAAGACTCGTGCTGCGCACGCTTTGTGGTTGGAGTGAGAAACAGGTTCTTTGGTGTCTTCTGCGAAACGCTTTAGCAGTCTGATGGTGCTTGTATGGAGTCAGGGGATGGATGAAGCGGAGAGCCCCGTTTGGAGTGAGGCTGCAAAGGGCATGCCAAGGGAAGTGTTCTGCTGTGCCAAGACTCGTGCTGCGCACGCTTTGTGGTTGGAGTGAGAAACAGGTTCTTTGGTGTTTTCTGCGAAACGCTTTAGCAGCCCGTTGGTGCTAGTATGGAATTAGGGGATGGATGAAGCGGAGAGCCCCGTTTGGAGTGAGGCTGCAAAGGGCATGCCAAGGGAAGTGTTCTGCTGTGCCAAGACTCGTGCTGCACATGCTTTGTGGTTGGAGTGAGAAACAGGTTCCTTGGTGTTTTCTGCGAAACGCTTTAGCAGCCTGTTGGTGCTAGTATGGAGTTAGGGGATGGATGAAGCGGAGAGCCCCGTTTGGAGTGAGGCTGAAAAGGGCATGCCAAGGGAAGTGTTCTGCTGTGCCAAGACTCGTGCTGCGCACGCTTTGTGGTTGGAGTGAGAAACAGGTTCCTTGGTGTTTTCTGCGAAACGCTTTAGCAGTCTGTTGGTGCTAGTATGGAGTCAGGGGATGGATGAAGCAGAGAGCCCCGTTTGGAGTGAGGCTACAAAGCGCATGCCAAGGGAAGTGTTCTGCTGTGCCAATACTCGTGCTGCGCACGCTTTGTGGTTGGAGTGAGAAACAGGTTCTTTGGTGTTTTCTGCGAAACGCTTTAGCAGCGCGTTGGTGCTAGTATAGAATTAGGGGATGGATGAAGCGGAGAGCCCCGTTTGGAGTGAGGCTGCAAAGGGCATGCCAAGGGAAGTGTTCTGCTGTGCCAAGACTCGTGCTGCGCACGCTTTGTGGTTGGAGTGAGAAACAGGTTCCTTGGTGTTTTCTGCGAAACGCTTTAGCAGCCCGTTGGTTCTAGTATGGAGTCAGGGGATGGATGAAGCGGAGAGCCCCGTTTGGAGTGAGGCTGCAAAGGGTATGCCAAGGGAAGTGTTCTGCTGTGCCAAGACTCGTGCTGCGCACGCTTTTTGGTTGGAGTGAGAAACAGGTTCCTTGGTGTTTTCTGCGAAACGCTTTAGCAGCCTGTTGGTGCTAGTATGGAGTCAGGGGATGGATGAAGCGGAGAGCCCCGTTTGGAGTGAGGCTGCAAAGGGCATGCCAGGGGAAGTGTTCTGCTGTGCCAAGACTCGTGCTGCGCACGCTTTGTGGTTGGAGTGAGAAACAGGTTCTTTGGTGTTTTCTGCGAAACGCTTTAGCAGCCCGTTGGTGCTAGTATGGAATTAGGGGATGGAGGAAGCGGAGAGCCCCGTTTGGAGTGAGGCTGCAAAGGGCATGCCAAGGGAAGTGTTCTGCTGTGCCAAGACTCGTGCTGTGCACGCTTTGTGGTTGGAGTGAGAAACAGGTTCTTTGGTGTTTTCGGCGAAACGCTTTAGCAGGCCGTTGGTGCTAGTATGGAATCAGGGAATGGATGAAGCGGAGAGCCCCGTTTGGAGTGAGGCTGCAAAGGGCATGCCAGGGGAAGTGTTCTGCTGTGCCAAGACTCGTGCTGCGCACGCTTTGTGGTTGGAGTGAGAAACAGGTTCCTTGGTGTTTTCTGCGAAACGCTTTAGCAGCCCGTTGGTGCTAGTATGGAATTAGGGGATGGATGAAGCGGAGAGCCCCGTTTGGAGTGAGGCTGCAAAGGGCATGCCAAGGGAAGTGTTCTGCTGTGCCAAGACTCGTGCTGCGCACGCTTTGTGGTTGGAGTGAGAAACAGGTTCCTTGGTGCTTTCTGCGAAACGCTTCAGCAGCCCGTTGGTGCTAGTATGGAGTCAGGGGATGGATGAAGCGGAGAGCCCCGTTTGGAGTGAGGCTGCAAAGGGCATGCCAAGGGAAGTGCTCTGCTGTGCCAAGACTCGTGCTGCGCACGCTTTTTGGTTGGAGTGAGAAACAGGTTCCTTGGTGCTTTCTGCGAAACGCTTCAGCAGGCCGTTGGTGGTAGTATCGAGTCAGAGGATGGATGAAGGGGAGAGCCCCGTTTGGAGTGAGGCTGCAAAGGGCATGCCAAGGGAAGTGTTCTGCTGTGCCAAGACTCGTGCTGCGCACGCTTTGTGGTTGGAGTGAGAAACAGGTTCCTTGGTGTTTTCTGCGAAACGCTTTAGCAGCCTGTTGCGCTGGCATGGATTTAGGGGATGGATGAAGCGGAGAGCCCCGTTTGGAGTGAGGCTGCAAAGGGCATGCCAAGGGAAGTGTTCTGCTGTGCCAAGACTCGTGCTGCGCATGCTTTGTGGTTGGAGTGAGAAACAGGTTCCTTGGTGCTTTCTGCGAAACGCTTTAGCAGCGCGTTGGTGCTAGTATGGAATTAGGGGATGGATGAAGCGGAGAGCCCCGTTTGGAGTGAGGCTGCAAAGGGCATGCCAACAAAAGTGTTCTGCTGTGCCAAGACTCGTGCTGCGCACGCTTTGTGGTTGGAGTGAGAAACAGGTTCCTTGGTGCTTTCTGCGAAACGCTTCAGCAGCCTGTTGGTGCTAGTATGGAGTCAGGGGATGGATGAAGCGGAGAGCCCCGTTTGGAGTGAGGCTGCAAAGCGCATGCCAAGGGAAGTGCTCTGCTGTGCCAAGACTCGTGCTGCGCACGCTTTGTGGTTGGAGTGAGAAACAGGTTCCTTGGTGCTTTCTGCGAAACGCTTTAGCAGCGCGTTGGTGCTAGTATCGAGTCAGAGGATGGATGAAGCGGAGAGCCCCGTTTGGAGTGAGGCTGCAAAGGGCATGCCAAGGGAAGTGTTCTGCTGTGCCAAGACTCGTGCTGCGCACGCTTTTTGGTGGGAGTGAGAAACAGGTTCCTTGGTGTTTTCTGCCAAACGCTTTAGCAGCCCGTTGGTGCTAGTATGGATTTAGGGGATGGATGAAGCGGAGAGCCCCGTTTGGAGTGAGGCTGCAAAGGGCATGCCGAGGGAAGTGTTCTGCTGTGCCAAGACTCGTGCTGCGCACGCTTTGTGGTTGGAGTGAGAAACAGGTTCCTTGGTGCTTTCTGCGAAACGCTTCAGCAGCCCGTTGGTGCTAGTATGGAGTCAGGGGATGGATGAAGCGGAGAGCCCCGTTTGGAGTGAGGCTGCAAAGGGCATGCCAAGGGAAGTGTTCTGCTGTGCCAAGACTCGTGCTGCGCACGCTTTTTGGTGGGAGTGAGAAACAGGTTCCTTGGTGTTTTCTGCGAAACGCTTTAGCAGCCCGTTGGTGCTAGTATGGATTTAGGGGATGGATGAAGCGGAGAGCCCCGTTTGGAGTGAGGCTGCAAAGGGCATGCCAAGGGAAGTGTTCTGCTGTGCCAAGACTCGTGCTGCGCACGCTTTGTGGTTGGAGTGAGAAACAGGTTCCTTGGTTTTTTCTGCGAAACGCTTTAGAAGCCTGTTGCTTCTAGTATGGATTTAGGGGATGGATGAAGCGGAGAGCCCCGTTTGGAGTGAGGCTGCAAAGTGCATGCCAAGGGAAGTGTTCTGCTGTGCCAAGACTCGTGCTGCGCACGCTTTTTGGTTGGAGTGAGAAACAGGTTCCTTGGTGTTTTCTGCGAAATCCTTTAGCAGCCTGTTCCTGGTCGTATGGATTTAGGGGATGGATGAAGCGGAGAGCCCCGTTTGGAGTGAGGCTGCAAAGGGCATGCCAAGGGAAGTGTTCTGCTGTGCCAAGACTCGTGCTGCGCACGCTTTGTCGTTGGAGTGAGAAACAGGTTCCTTGGTGCTTTCTGCGAAACGCTTCAGCAGCCCGTTGGTGCTAGTCTGGAGTCAGGGGATGGATGAAGCGGAGAGCCCCGTTTGGAGTGAGACTGCAAAGCGCATGCCAAGGGAAGTGTTCTGCTGTGCCAAGACTCGTGCTGCGCACGCTTTGTGGTTGGAGTGAGAAACAGGTTCCTTGGTGTTTTCTGCGAAACACTTTAGCAGGCCGTTGGTGCTACTATGGAGTCAGGGAATGGATGAAGCGGAGAGCCCCGTTTGGAGTGAGGCTGCAAAGGGCATGCCAAGGGAAGTGTTCTGCTGTGCCAAGACTCGTGCTGCGCACGCTTTGTGGTTGGAGTGAGAAACAGCTTCCTTGGTGTTTTCTGCGAAACGCTTTAGCAGCGCGTTGGTGCTAGTATGGAGTCAGGGGATGGATGAAGCGGAGAGCCCCGTTTGGAGTGAGGCTGCAAAGCGCTTGCCAAGGGAAGTGTTCTGCTGTGCCAAGACTCGTGCTGCGCACGCTTTGTGGTTGGAGTGAGAAACAGGTTCCTTGGTGCTTTCTGCGAAACGCTTCAGCAGCCCGTTGGTGCTAGTATGGAGTCAGGGGATGGATGAAGCGGAGAGCCCCGTTTGGAGTGAGGCTGCAAAGGGCATGCCAAGGGAAGTGTTCTGCTGTGCCAAGACTCGTGCTGCGCACGCTTTTTGGTGGGAGTGAGAAACAGGTTCCTTGGTGTTTTCTGCCAAACGCTTTAGCAGCCCGTTGGTGCTAGTATGGATTTAGGGGATGGATGAAGCGGAGAGCCCCGTTTGGAGTGAGGCTGCAAAGGGCATGCCAAGGGAAGTGTTCTGCTGTGCCAAGACTCGTGCTGCGCACGCTTTGTGGTTGGAGTGAGAAACAGGTTCCTTGGTTTGTTCTGCGAAACGCTTTAGAAGCCTGTTGCTTCTAGTATGGATTTAGGGGATGGATGAAGCGGAGAGCCCCGTTTGGAGTGAGGCTGCAAAGGGCATGCCAAGGGAAGTGTTCTGCTGTGCCAAGACTCGTGCTGCGCACGCTTTGTCGTTGGAGTGAGAAACAGGTTCCTTGGTGCTTTCTGCGAAACGCTTCAGCAGCCCGTTGGTGCTAGTCTGGAGTCAGGGGATGGATGAAGCGGAGAGCCCCGTTTGGAGTGAGGCTGCAAAGCACATGCCAAGGGAAGTGTTCTGCTGTGCCAAGACTCGTGCTGCGCACGCTTTGTGGTTGGAGTGAGAAACAGGTTCCTTGGTGTTTTCTGCGAAACACTTTAGCAGGCCGTTGGTGCTACTATGGAGTCAGGGAATGGATGAAGCGGAGAGCCCCGTTTGGAGTGAGGCTGCAAAGGGCATGCCAAGGGAAGTGTTCTGCTGTGCCAAGACTCGTGCTGCGCACGCTTTGTGGTTGGAGTGAGAAACAGCTTCCTTGGTGTTTTCTGCGAAACGCTTTAGCAGCGCGTTGGTGCTAGTATGGAGTCAGGGGATGGATGAAGCGGAGAGCCCCGTTTGGAGTGAGGCTGCAAAGCGCTTGCCAAGGGAAGTGTTCTGCTGTGCCAAGACTCGTGCTGCGCACGCTTTGTGGTTGGAGTGAGAAACAGGTTCCTTGGTGTTTTCTGCGAAACACTTTAGCAGGCCGTTGGTGCTAGTATGGAGTCAGGGGATGGATGAAGCGGAGAGCCCCGTTTGGAGTGAGGCTGCAAAGGGCATGCCAAGGGAAGTGTTCTGCTGTGCCAAGACTCGTGCTGCGCACGCTTTTTGGTTGGAGTGAAAAACAGGTTCCTTGGTGCTTTCTGCGAAACGCTTTAGCAGCGCGTTGGTGCTAGTATGGAGTCAGGGGATGGATGAAGCGGAGAGCCCCGTTTGGAGTGAGGCTGCAAAGGGCATGCCAAGGGAAGTGTTCTGCTGTGCCAAGACTCGTGCTGCGCACGCTTTTTGGTTGGAGTGAGAAACAGGTTCCTTGGTGCTTTCTGCGAAACGCTTTAGCAGCCCGTTGGTGCTAGTATCGAGTCAGAGGATGGATGAAGCGGAGAGCCCCGTTTGGAGTGAGGCTGCAAAGGGCATGCCAAGGGAAGTGTTCTGCTGTGCCAAGACTCGTGCTGCGCACGCTTTTTGGTTGGAGTGAGAAACAGGTTCCTTGGTGCTTTCTGCGAAACGCTTCAGCAGCCCGTTGGTGCTAGTATGGAGTCAGGGGTTGGATGAAGCGGAGAGTCCCGTTTGGAGTGAGGCTGCAAAGGGCATGCCAAGGGAAGTGTTCTGCTGTGCCAAGACTCGTGCTGCGCACGCTTTGTGGTTGGAGTGAGAAACAGGTTCCTTGGTGCTTTCTGCGAAACGCTTTAGCAGGCCGTTGGTGCTAGTATCGAGTCAGAGGATGGATGAAGCGGAGAGCCCCGTTTGGAGTGAGGCTGCAAAGGGCATGCCAAGGGAAGTGTTCTGCTGTGCCAAGACTCGTGCTGCGCACGCTTTGTGGTTGGAGTGAGAAACAGGTTCCTTGGTGTTTTCTGCGAAACGCTTTAGCAGCCTGTTGCTGCTCGTATGGATTTAGGGGATGGATGAAGCGGAGAGCCCCGTTTGGAGTGAGGCTGCAAAGGGCATGCCAAGGGAAGTGTTCTGCTGTGCCAAGACTCGTGCTGCGCACGCTTTGTGGTTGGAGTGAGAAACAGCTTCCTTGGTGCTTTCTGCGAAACGCTTCAGCAGCCCGTTGGTGCTAGTATGGAGTCAGGGGATGGATGAAGCGGAGAGCCCCGTTTGGAGTGAGGCTGCAAAGGGCATGCCAAGGGAAGTGTTCTGCTGTGCCAAGACTCGTGCTGCGCACGCTTTGTGGTTGGAGTGAGAAACAGGTTCCTTGGTGTTTTGTGCGAAACGCTTTAGCAGCCTGTTGGTGCTAGTATGGAATTAGGGGATAGATGAAGCGGAGAGCCCCGTTTGGAGTGAGGCTGCAAAGGGCATGCCAAGGGAAGTTTTTTGCTGTGCCAAGACTCGTGCTGCACACGCTTTTTGGTGGGAGTGAGAAACAGGTTCCTTGGTGTTTTCTGCGAAACGCTTTAGCAGCCCGTTGGTGCTAGTATGGAATTAGGGGATGGATGAAGCGGAGAGCCCCGTTTGGAGTGAGGCTGCAAAGGGCATGCCAAGGGAAGTGTTCTGCTGTGCCAAGACTCGTGCTGCACACGCTTTGTGGTTGGAGTGAGAAACAGGTTCCTTGGTGTTTTCTGCGAAACGCTTTAGCAGCCCCTTGGTGCTAGTATGGAGTCAGGGGATGGATGAAGCGGAGAGCCCCGTTTGGAGTGAGGCTGCAAAGCGCATGCCAAGGGAAGTGTTCTGCTGTGCCAAGACTCGTGCTGCGCACGCTTTGTGGTTGGAATGAGAAACAGGTTCTTTGGTGTTTTCTGCGAAACGCTTTAGCAGCCCGTTGGTGCTAGTATGGAGTTAGGGGATGGATGAAGCGGAGAGCCCCGTTTGGAGTGAGGCTGCAAAGGGCATGCCAAGGGAAGTGTTCTGCTGTGCCAAGACTCGTCCTGCGCATGCTTTGTGGTTGGAGTGAGAAACAGGTTCCTTGGTGTTTTCTGCGAAACGCTTTAGCAGGCCGTTGGTGCTAGTATGGAGTCAGGGGATGGATGAAGCGGAGAGCCCCGTTTGGAGTGAGGCTGGAAAGCGCATGCCAAGGGAAGTGTTCTGCTGTGCCAAGACTCGTGCTGCGCACGCTTTGTGGTTGGAGTGAGAAACAGGTTCCTTGGTGTTTTCTGCGAAACGCTTTAGCAGCCCGTTGGTGCTAGTATGGAGTCAGGGGATGGATGAAGCGGAGAGCCCCATTTGGAGTGAGGCTGCAAAGGGCATGCCAAGTGTAGTGTTCTGCTATGCCAAGACTCGTGCTGCGAACGCTTTGTGGTTGGAGTGAGAAACAGGTTCCTTGGTGTTTTCTGCGAAACGCTTTAGCAGCCCGTTGGTGCTAGTATGGAGTCAGGGGATGGATGAAGCGGAGAGCCCCGTTTGGAGTGAGGCTGCAAAGGGCATGCCAAGGGAAATGTTCTGCTGTGCCAAGACTCGTGCTGCGCACGCTTTGTGGTTGGAGTGAGAAACAGGTTCCTTGGTGTTTTCTGCGAAACGCTTTAGCAGGCTGTTGGTGCTAGTATGGAGTCAGGGGATGGATGAAGCGGAGAGCCCCGTTTGGAGTGAGGCTGCAAAGGGCATGCCAAGGGAAGTGTTCTGCTGTGCCAAGACTCGTGCTGCGCACGCTTTGTGGTTGGAGTGAGAAACAGGTTCCTTGGTGTTTTCTGCGAAACGCTTTAGCAGGCCGTTGGTGCTAGTATGGAGTCAGGGGATGGATGAAGCGGAGAGCCCCGTTTGGAGTGAGGCTGCAAAGGGCATGCCAAGGGAAGTGTTCTGCTGTGCCAAGACTCGTGCTGCGCACGCTTTGTGGTTGGAGTGAGAAACAGGTTCCTTGGTGTTTTCTGCGAAACGCTTTAGGAGCCCGTTGGTGCTAGTATGGAGTCAGGGGATGGATGAAGCGGAGAGCCCCGTTTGGAGTGAGGCTGCAAAGGGCATGCCAAGGGAAGTGTTCTGCTGTACCAAGACTCGTGCTGCGCACGCTTTGTGGTTAGAGCGAGAAACATATTCCTTGGTGTTTTCTGCGAAACGCTTTAGCAGGCCGTTGGTGCTAGTATGGAGTCAGGGGATGGATGAAGCGGAGAGCCCCGTTTGGAGTGAGGCTGCAAAGCGCATGCCAAGGGAAGTGTTCTGCTGTGCCAAGACTCGTGCTGCGCACGCTTTGTGGTTGGAGTGAGAAACAGGTTCCTTGGTGTTTTCTGCGAAACGCTTTAGCAGGCCGTTGGTGCTAGTATGGAGTCAGGGGATGGATGAAGCGGAGAGCCCCGTTTGGAGTGAGGCTGCAAAGGGCATGCCAAGTGTAGTGTTCTGCTATGCCAAGACTCGTGCTGCGCATGCTTTGTGGTTGGAGTGAGAAACAGGTTCCTTGGTGTTTTCTGCGAAACGCTTTAGCAGCCCGTTGGTGCTAGTATGGAGTCAGGGGATGGATGAAGCGGAGAGCCCCGTTTGGAGTGAGGCTGCAAAGGGCATGCCAAGGGAAGTGTTCTGCTGTACCAAGACTCGTGCTGCGCACGCTTTGTGGTTAGAGCGAGAAACATATTCCTTGGTGTTTTCTGCGAAACGCTTTAGCAGCCCGTTGGTGCTAGTATGGAGTCAGGGGATGGATGAAGCGGAGAGCCCCGTTTGGAGTGAGGCTGCAAAGGGCATGCCAAAGGAAGTGTTCTGCTGTGCCAAGACTCGTGCTACGCACGCTTTGTGGTTGGAGTGAGAAACAGGTTCCTTGGTGTTTTCTGCGAAACGCTTTAGCAGCCCGTTGGTGCTAGTATGGAGTCAGGGGATGGATGAAGCGGAGAGCCCCGTTTGGAGTGAGGCTGCAAAGGGCATGCCAAGGGAAGTGTTCTGCTGTGCCAAGACTCGTGCTGCGCACGCTTTGTGGTTGGAGTGAGAAACAGATTCCTTAGTGTTTTCTGCGAAACGCTTTAGCAGCCCGTTGGTGCTAGTATGGAATTAGGGGATGGATGAAGCGGAGAGCCCCGTTTGGAGTGAGGCTGCAAAGGGCATGCCAAGGGAAGTGTTCTGCTGTGCCAAGACTCGTGCTGCGCACGCTTTGTGGTTGGAGTGAGAAACAGGTTCCTTGGTGTTTTCTGCGAAACGCTTTAGCAGCCCCTTGGTGCTAGTATGGAGTCAGGGGATGGATGAAGCGGAGAGCCCCGTTTGGAGTGAGGCTGCAAAGCGCATGCCAAGGGAAGTGTTCTGCTGTGCCAAGACTCATGCTGCGCACGCTTTGTGGTTGGAGTGAGAAACAGGTTCCTTGGTGTTTTCTGCGAAACGCTTTAGCAGCGCGTTGGTGCTAGTATGGAGTCAGGGGATGGATGAAGCGGAGAGCCCCGTTTGGAGTGAGGCTGCAAAGCGCATGCCAAGGGAAGTGTTCTGCTGTGCCAAGACTCGTGCTGCGCACGCTTTGTGGTTGGAATGAGAAACAGGTTCTTTGGTGTTTTCTGCGAAACGCTTTAGCAGCCCGTTGGTGCTAGTATGGAATTAGGGGATGGATGAAGCGGAGAGCCCCGTTTGGAGTGAGGCTGCAAAGGGCATGCCAAGGGAAGTGTTCTGCTGTGCCAAGACTCGTCCTGCGCATGCTTTGTGGTTGGAGTGAGAAACAGGTTCCTTGGTGTTTTCTGCGAAACGCTTTAGCAGGCCGTTGGTGCTAGTATGGAGTCAGGGGATGGATGAAGCGGAGAGCCCCGTTTGGAGTGAGGCTGGAAAGCGCATGCCAAGGGAAGTGTTCTGCTGTGCCAAGACTCGTGCTGCGCACGCTTTGTGGTTGGAGTGAGAAACAGGTTCCTTGGTGTTTTCTGCGAAACGCTTTAGCAGCCCGTTGGTGCTAGTATGGAGTCAGGGGATGGATGAAGCGGAGAGCCCCGTTTGGAGTGAGGCTGCAAAGCGCATGCCAAGGGAAGTGTTCTGCTGTGCCAAGACTCGTGCTGCGAACGCTTTGTGGTTGGAGTGAGAAACAGGTTCCTTGGTGTTTTCTGCGAAACGCTTTAGCAGCCCGTTGGTGCTAGTATGGAGTCAGGGGATGGATGAAGCGGAGAGCCCCGTTTGGAGTGAGGCTGCAAAGGGCATGCCAAGGGAAATGTTCTGCTGTGCCAAGACTCATGCTGCGCACGCTTTGTGGTTGGAGTGAGAAACAGGTTCCTTGGTGTTTTCTGCGAAACGCTTTAGCAGCCTGTTGGTGCTAGTATGGAGTCAGGGGATGGATGAAGCGGAGAGCCCCGTTTGGAGTGAGGCTGCAAAGGGCATGCCAAGGGAAGTGTTCTGCTGTGCCAAGACTCGTGCTGCGCACGCTTTGTGGTTGGAGTGAGAAACAGGTTCCTTGGTGTTTTCTGCGAAACGCTTTAGCAGCCCGTTGGTTCTAGTATGGAGTCAGGGGATGGATGAAGCGGAGAGCCCCGTTTGGAGTGAGGCTGCAAAGGGCATGCCAAGGGAAGTGTTCTGCTGTGCCAAGACTCGTGCTGCGCACGCTTTGTGGTTGGAGTGAGAAACAGGTTCCTTGGTGTTTTCTGCGAAACGCTTTAGGAGCCCGTTGGTGCTAGTATGGAGTCAGGGGATGGATGAAGCGGAGAGCCCCGTTTGGAGTGAGGCTGCAAAGGGCATGCCAAGGGAAGTGTTCTGCTGTACCAAGACTCGTGCTGCGCACGCTTTGTGGTTAGAACGAGAAACATATTCCTTGGTGTTTTCTGCGAAACGCTTTAGCAGCGCGTTGGTGCTAGTATGGAGTCAGGGGATGGATGAAGCGGAGAGCCCCGTTTGGAGTGAGGCTGCAAAGCGCATGCCAAGGGAAGTGTTCTGCTGTGCCAAGACTCGTGCTGCGCACGCTTTGTGGTTGGAGTGAGAAACAGGTTCCTTGGTGTTTTCTGCGAAACGCTTTAGCAGGCCGTTGGTGCTAGTATGGAGTCAGGGGATGGATGAAGCGGAGAGCCCCGTTTGGAGTGAGGCTGCAAAGGGCATGCCAAGGGAAGTGTTCTGCTGTCCCAAGACTCGTGCTGCGCACGCTTTGTGGTTGGAGTGAGAAACAGGTTCCTTGGTGTTTTCTGCGAAACGCTTTAGCAGCCCGTTGGTGCTAGTATGGAGTCAGGGGATGGATGAAGCGGAGAGCCCCGTTTGGAGTGAGGCTGCAAAGGGCATGCCAAGGGAAATGTTCTGCTGTGCCAAGACTCATGCTGCGCACGCTTTGTGGTTGGAGTGAGAAACAGGTTCCTTGGTGTTTTCTGCGAAACGCTTTAGCAGGCCGTTGGTGCTAGTATGGAGTCAGGGGATGGATGAAGCGGAGAGCCCCGTTTGGAGTGAGGCTGCAAAGGGCATGCCAAGGGAAGTGTTCTGCTGTGCCAAGACTCGTGCTGCGCACGCTTTGTGGTTGGAGTGAGAAACAGGTTCCTTGGTGTTTTCTGCGAAACGCTTTAGCAGGCCGTTGGTGCTAGTATGGAGTCAGGGGATGGATGAAGCGGAGAGCCCCGTTTGGAGTGAGGCTGCAAAGGGCATGCCAAGGGAAGTGTTCTGCTGTGCCAAGACTCGTGCTGCGCACGCTTTGTGGTTGGAGTGAGAAACAGGTTCCTTGGTGTTTTCTGCGAAACGCTTTAGCAGCCCGTTGGTGCTAGTATGGAGTCAGGGGATGGATGAAGCGGAGAGCCCCGTTTGGAGTGAGGCTGCAAAGGGCATGCCAAGGGAAGTGTTCTGCTGTGCCAAGACTCGTGCTGCGCACGCTTTGTGGTTGGAGTGAGAAACAGATTCCTTAGTGTTTTCTGCGAAACGCTTTAGCAGCCCGTTGGTGCTAGTATGGAATTAGGGGATGGATGAAGCGGAGAGCCCCGTTTGGAGTGAGGCTGCAAAGGGCATGCCAAGGGAAGTGTTCTGCTGTGCCAAGACTCGTGCTGCGCACGCTTTGTGGTTGGAGTGAGAAACTGGTTCCTTGGTGTTTTCTGTGAAACGCTTTAGCAGCCCCTTGGTGCTAGTATGGAGTCAGGGGATGGATGAAGCGGAGAGCCCCGTTTGGAGTGAGGCTGCAAAGCGCATGCCAAGGGAAGTGTTCTGCTGTGCCAAGACTCATGCTGCGCACGCTTTGTGGTTGGAGTGAGAAACAGGTTCCTTGGTGTTTTCTGCGAAACGCTTTAGCAGCGCGTTGGTGCTAGTATGGAGTCAGGGGATGGATGAAGCGGAGAGCCCCGTTTGGAGTGAGGCTGCAAAGCGCATGCCAAGGGAAGTGTTCTGCTGTGCAAGACTCGTGCTGCGCACGCTTTGTGGTTGGAATGAGAAACAGGTTCTTTGGTGTTTTCTGCGAAACGCTTTAGCAGCCCGTTGGTGCTAGTATGGAATTAGGGGATGGATGAAGCGGAGAGCCCCGTTTGGAGTGAGGCTGCAAAGGGCATGCCAAGGAAGTGTTCTGCTGTGCCAAGACTCGTCCTGCGCATGCTTTGTGGTTGGAGTGAGAAACAGGTTCCTTGGTGTTTTCTGCGAAACGCTTTAGCAGGCCGTTGGTGCTAGTATGGAGTCAGGGATGGATGAAGCGGAGAGCCCCGTTTGGAGTGAGGCTGGAAAGCGCATGCCAAGGGAAGTGTTCTGCTGTGCCAAGACTCGTGCTGCGCACGCTTTGTGGTTGGAGTGAGAAACAGGTTCCTTGGTGTTTTCTGCGAAACGCTTTAGCAGCCCGTTGGTGCTAGTATGGAGTCAGGGGATGGATGAAGCGGAGAGCCCCGTTTGGAGTGAGGCTGCAAAGCGCATGCCAAGGGAAGTGTTCTGCTGTGCCAAGACTCGTGCTGCGAACGCTTTGTGGTTGGAGTGAGAAACAGGTTCCTTGGTGTTTTCTGCGAAACGCTTTAGCAGCCCGTTGGTGCTAGTATGGAGTCAGGGGATGGATGAAGCGGAGAGCCCCGTTTGGAGTGAGGCTGCAAAGGGCATGCCAAGGGAAATGTTCTGCTGTGCCAAGACTCATGCTGCGCACGCTTTGTGGTTGGAGTGAGAAACAGGTTCCTTGGTGTTTTCTGCGAAACGCTTTAGCAGGCTGTTGGTGCTAGTATGGAGTCAGGGGATGGATGAAGCGGAGAGCCCCGTTTGGAGTGAGGCTGCAAAGGGCATGCCAAGGGAAGTGTTCTGCTGTGCCAAGACTCGTGCTGCGCACAGCTTTGTGGTTGGAGTGAGAAACAGGTTCCTTGGTGTTTTCTGCGAAACGCTTTAGCAGCCCGTTGGTTCTAGTATGGAGTCAGGGGATGGATGAAGCGGAGAGCCCCGTTTGGAGTGAGGCTGCAAAGGGCATGCCAAGGGAAGTGTTCTGCTGTGCCAAGACTCGTGCTGCGCACGCTTTGTGGTTGGAGTGAGAAACAGGTTCCTTGGTGTTTTCTGCGAAACGCTTTAGGAGCCCGTTGGTGCTAGTATGGAGTCAGGGATGGATGAAGCGGAGAGCCCCGTTTGGAGTGAGGCTGCAAAGGGCATGCCAAGGGAAGTGTTCTGCTGTACCAAGACTCGTGCTGCGCACGCTTTGTGGTTAGAACGAGAAACATATTCCTTGGTGTTTTCTGCGAAACGCTTTAGCAGCGCGTTGGTGCTAGTATGGAGTCAGGGGATGGATGAAGCGGAGAGCCCCGTTTGGAGTGAGGCTGCAAAGCGCATGCCAAGGGAAGTGTTCTGCTGTGCCAAGACTCGTGCTGCGCACGCTTTGTGGTTGGAGTGAGAAACAGGTTCCTTGGTGTTTTCTGCGAAACGCTTTAGCAGGCCGTTGGTGCTAGTATGGAGTCAGGGGATGGATGAAGCGGAGAGCCCCGTTTGGAGTGAGGCTGCAAAGGGCATGCCAAGGGAAGTGTTCTGCTGTCCCAAGACTCGTGCTGCGCACGCTTTGTGGTTGGAGTGAGAAACAGGTTCCTTGGTGTTTTCTGCGAAACGCTTTAGCAGCCCGTTGGTGCTAGTATGGAGTCAGGGGATGGATGAAGCGGAGAGCCCCGTTTGGAGTGAGGCTGCAAAGGGCATGCCAAGGGAAATGTTCTGCTGTGCCAAGACTCATGCTGCGCACGCTTTGTGGTTGGAGTGAGAAACAGGTTCCTTGGTGTTTTCTGCGAAACGCTTTAGCAGGCCGTTGGTGCTAGTATGGAGTCAGGGGATGGATGAAGCGGAGAGCCCCGTTTGGAGTGAGGCTGCAAAGGGCATGCCAAGGGAAGTGTTCTGCTGTGCCAAGACTCGTGCTGCGCACGCTTTGTGGTTGGAGTGAGAAACAGGTTCCTTGGTGTTTTCTGCGAAACGCTTTAGCAGGCCGTTGGTGCTAGTATGGAGTCAGGGGATGGATGAAGCGGAGAGCCCCGTTTGGAGTGAGGCTGCAAAGGGCATGCCAAGGGAAGTGTTCTGCTGTGCCAAGACTCGTGCTGCGCACGCTTTGTGGTTGGAGTGAGAAACAGGTTCCTTGGTGTTTTCTGCGAAACGCTTTAGGAGCCCGTTGGTGCTAGTATGGAGTCAGGGGATGGATGAAGCGGAGAGCCCCGTTTGGAGTGAGGCTGCAAAGGGCATGCCAAGGGAAGTGTTTCTGCTGTACCAAGACTCGTGCTGCGCACGCTTTGTGGTTAGAGCGAGAAACATATTCCTTGGTGTTTTCTGCGAAACGCTTTAGCAGCGCGTTGGTGCTAGTATGGAGTCAGGGGATGGATGAAGCGGAGAGCCCCGTTTGGAGTGAGGCTGCAAAGCGCATGCCAAGGGAAGTGTTCTGCTGTGCCAAGACTCGTGCTGCGCACGCTTTGTGGTTGGAGTGAGAAACAGGTTCCTTGGTGTTTTCTGCGAAACGCTTTAGCAGGCCGTTGGTGCTACTATGGAGTCAGGGGATGGATGAAGCGGAGAGCCCCGTTTGGAGTGAGGCTGCAAAGGGCATGCCAAGTGTAGTGTTCTGCTATGCCAAGACTCGTGCTGCGCATGCTTTGTGGTTGGAGTGAGAAACAGGTTCCTTGGTGTTTTCTGCGAAACGCTTTAGCAGCCCGTTGGTGCTAGTATGGAGTCAGGGAATGGATGAAGCGGAGAGCCCCGTTTGGAGTGAGGCTGCAAAGGGCATGCCAAGGGAAGTGTTCTGCTGTACCAAGACTCGTGCTGCGCACGCTTTGTGGTTAGAGCGAGAAACATATTCCTTGGTGTTTTCTGCGAAACGCTTTAGCAGCCCGTTGGTGCTAGTATGGAGTCAGGGGATGGATGAAGCGGAGAGCCCCGTTTGGAGTGAGGCTGCAAAGGGCATGCCAAGGGAAGTGTTCTGCTGTGCCAAGACTCGTGCTACGCACGCTTTGTGGTTGGAGTGAGAAACAGGTTCCTTGGTGTTTTCTGCGAAACGCTTTAGCAGCCCGTTGGTGCTAGTATGGAGTCAGGGGATGGATGAAGCGGAGAGCCCCGTTTGGAGTGAGGCTGCAAAGGGCATGCCAAGGGAAGTGTTTTCCTGTGCCAAGACTCGTGTTGCGCACGCTTTGTGCTTGGAGTGAGAAACAGGTTCCTTGGTGTTTTCTGCGAAACGCCTTAGCAGCCCTTTGGTGCTAGTATGGAGTCAGGGGATGGATGAAGCGGAGAGCCCCGTTTGGAGTGAGGCTGCAAAGCGCATGCCAAGGGAAGTGTTCTGCTGTGCCAAGACTCGTGCTGCGCACGCTTTGTGGTTGGAGTGAGAAACAGGTTCCTTGGTGTTTTCTGCGAAACGCTTTAGCAGGCCGTTGGTGCTAGTATGGAGTCAGGGGATGGATGAAGCGGAGAGCCCCGTTTGGAGTGAGGCTGCAAAGGGCATGCCAAGGGAAGTGTTCTGCTGTGCCAAGACTCGTGCTGCGCACGCTTTGTGGTTGGAGTGAGAAACAGGTTCCTTGGTGTTTTCTGCGAAACGCTTTAGGAGCCCGTTGGTGCTAGTATGGAGTCAGGGGATGGATGAAGCGGAGAGCCCCGTTTGGAGTGAGGCTGCAAAGGGCATGCCAAGGGAAGTGTTCTGCTGTGCCAAGACTCGTGCTGCGCACGCTTTGTGGTTAGAGCGAGAAACATATTCCTTGGTGTTTTCTGCGAAACGCTTTAGCAGCGCGTTGGTGCTAGTATGGAGTCAGGGGATGGATGAAGCGGAGAGCCCCGTTTGGAGTGAGGCTGCAAAGCGCATGCCAAGGGAAGTGTTCTGCTGTGCCAAGACTCGTGCTGCGCACGCTTTGTTGTTGGAGTGAGAAACAGGTTCCTTGGTGTTTTCTGCGAAACGCTTTAGCAGCCCGTTGGTGCTAGTATGGAGTTAGGGGATGGATGAAGCGGAGAGCCCCGTTTGGAGTGAGGCTGCAAAGGGCATGCCAAGGGAAGTGTTCTGCTGTGCCAAGACTCGTGCTGCGCACGCTTTGTGGTTGGAGTGAGAAACAGGTTCCTTGGTGCTTTCTGCGAAACGCTTTAGCAGCCCCTTGGTGCTAGTATGGAGTCAGGGGATGGATGAAGCGGAGAGCCCCGTTTGGAGTGAGGCTGCAAAGCGCATGCCAAGGGAAGTGTTCTGCTGTGCCAAGACTCATGCTGCGCACGCTTTGTGGTTGGAGTGAGAAACAGGTTCCTTGGTGTTTTCTGCGAAACGCTTTAGCAGCGCGTTGGTGCTAGTATGGAGTCAGGGGATGGATGAAGCGGAGAGCCCCGTTTGGAGTGAGGCTGCAAAGCGCATGCCAAGGGAAGTGTTCTGCTGTGCCAAGACTCGTGCTGCGAACGCTTTGTGGTTGGAGTGAGAAACAGGTTCCTTGGTGTTTTCTGCGAAACACTTTAGCAGGCCGTTGGTGCTAGTATGGAATCAGGGAATGGATGAAGCGGAGAGCCCCGTTTGGAGTGAGGCTGCAAAGGGCATGCCAGGGGAAGTGTTCTGCTGTGCCAAGACTCGTGCTGCGCACGCTTTGTGGTTGGAGTGAGAAACAGGTTCCTTGGTGTTTTCTGCGAAACGCTTTAGCAGGCCGTTGGTGCTAGTATGGAGTCAGGGGATGGATGAAGCGGAGAGCCCCGTTTGGAGTGAGGCTGCAAAGCGCATGCCAAGGGAAGTGTTCTGCTGTGCCAAGACTCGTGCTGCGCACGCTTTGTGGTTGGAGTGAGAAACAGGTTCCTTGGTGTTTTCTGCGAAACGCTTTAGCAGCGCGTTGGTGCTTGTATGGAATTAGGGGATGGATGAAGCGGAGAGCCCCGTTTGGAGTGAGGCTGCAAAGGGCATGCCAAGGGAAGTGTTCTGCTGTGCCAAGACTCGTGCTGCGCACGCTTTGTGGTTGGAGTGAGAAACAGCTTCCTTGGTGCTTTCTGCGAAACGCTTCAGCAGCCCGTTGGTGCTAGTATGGAGTCAGGGGATGGATGAAGCGGAGAGCCCCGTTTGGAGTGAGGCTGCAAAGGGCATGCCAAGGGAAGTGTTCTGCTGTGCCAAGACTCGTGCTGCGCACGCTTTGTGGTTGGAGTGAGAAACAGGTTCCTTGGTGCTTTCTGCGAAACGCTTCAGCAGCCCGTTGGTGCTAGTATGGAGTCAGGGGATGGATGAAGCGGAGAGCCCCGTTTGGAGTGAGGCTGCAAAGGGCATGCCAGGGGAAGTGTTCTGCTGTGCCAAGACTCATGCTGCGCACGCTTTGTGGTTGGAGTGAGAAACAGGTTCCTTGGTGTTTTCTGCGAAACGCTTTAGCAGCCCGTTGGTGCTAGTATGGCGTCAGGGGATGGATGAAGCGGAGAGCCCCGTTTGGAGTGAGGCTGCAAAGGGCATGCCAAGGGAAGTGTTCTGCTGTGCCAAGACTCGTGCTGCACACGCTTTGTGGTTGGAGTTAGAAACAGATTCCTTGGTGTTTTCTGCGAAACGCTTTAGCAGCCTGTTGCTGCTAGTATGGAGTCAGGGGATGGATGAACCGGAGAGCCCCGTTTGGAGTGAGGCTGCAAAGGGCATGCCAAGGGAAGTGTTTTGCTGTGCCAAGACTCGTGCTGCGCACGCTTTGTGGTTGGAGTGAGAAACAGGTTCCTTGGTGCTTTCTGCGAAACGCTTCAGCAGCCCGTTGGTGCTAGTATGGAGTCAGGGGATGGATGAAGCGGAGAGCCCCGTATGGAGTGAGGCTGCAAAGCGCATGCCAGGGGAAGTATTCTGCTGTGCCAAGACTCGTGCTGCGCACGCTTTGTGGTTGGAGTGAGAAACAGGTTCCTTGGTGTTTTCTGCGAAACACTTTAGCAGGCCGTTGGTGCTAGTATGGAGTCAGGGAATGGATGAAGCGGAGAGCCCCGTTTGGAGTGAGGCTGCAAAGCGCATGCCAAGGGAAGTGTTCTGCTGTGCCAAGACTCGTGCTGCGCACACTTTGTGGTTGGAGTGAGAAAGAGGTTCCTTGGTGTTTTCTGCGAAACGCTTTAGCAGCGCGTTGGTGTTAGTATGGAGTCAGGGGATGGATGAAGCGGAGAGCCCCGTTTGGAGTGAGGCTGCAAAGGGCATGCCAAGGGAAGTGTTCTGCTGTGCCAAGACTCGTGCTGCGCACGCTTTGTGGTTGGAGTGAGAAACAGGTTCCTTGGTGTTTTCTGCGAAACACTTTAGCAGGCCGTTGGTGCTAGTACGGAATCAGGGAATGGATGAAGCGGAGAGCCCCGTTTGGAGTGAGGCTGCAAAGGGCATGCCAGGGGAAGTGTTCTGCTGTGCCAAGACTCGTGCTGCGCACGCTTTGTGGTTGGAGTGAGAAACAGCTTCCTTGGTGTTTTCTGCGAAACGCTTTAGCAGCCCGTTGGTGCTAGTATGGAGTCAGGGGATGGATGAAGCGGAGAGCCCCGTTTGAGTGAGGCTGCAAAGGGCATGCCAAGGGAAGTGTTCTGCTGTGCCAAGACTCGTGCTGCGCACGCTTTGTGGTTGGAGTGAGAAACAGGTTCCTTGGTGTTTTCTGCGAAACGCTTTAGCAGCCTGTTGCTGCTAGTATGGAGTCAGGGGATGGATGAAGCGGAGAGCCCCGTTTGGAGTGAGGCTGCAAAGGGCATGCCAAGGGAAGTGTTCTGCTGTGCCAAGACTCGTGCTGCGCACGCTTTGTGGTTGGAGTGAGAAACAGGTTCCTTGGTGCTTTCTGCGAAACGCTTCAGCAGCCCGTTGGTGCTAGTATGGAGTCAGGGGATGGATGAAGCGGAGAGCCCCGTTTGGAGTGAGGCTGCAAAGGGCATGCCAAGGGAAGTGTTCTGCTGTGCCAAGACTCGTGCTGCGCACGCTTTTTGGTGGGAGTGAGAAACAGGTTCCTTGGTGTTTTCTGCGAAACGCTTTAGCAGCCCGTTGGTGCTAGTATGGATTTAGGGATGGATGAAGCGGAGAGCCCCGTTTGGAGTGAGGCTGCAAAGGGCATGCCAAGGAAGTGTTCTGCTGTGCCAAGACTCGTGCTGCGCACGCTTTGTGGTTGGAGTGAGAAACAGGTTCCTTGGTTTTTTCTGCGAAACGCTTTAGAAGCCTGTTGCTTCTAGTATGGATTTAGGGGATGGATGAAGCGGAGAGCCCCGTTTGGAGTGAGGCTGCAAAGGGCATGCCAAGGGAAGTGTTCTGCTGTGCCAAGACTCGTGCTGCGCACGCTTTGTGGTTGGAGTGAGAAACAGGTTCCTTGGTGCTTTCTGCGAAACGCTTCAGCAGCCCGTTGGTGCTAGTATGGAGTCAGGGGATGGATGAAGCGGAGAGCCCCGTTTGGAGTGAGGCTGCAAAGGGCATGCCAAGGGAAGTGTTCTGCTGTGCCAAGACTCGTGCTGCGCATGCTTTGTGGTTGGAGTGAGAAACAGGTTCCTTGGTGTTTTCTGCGAAACACTTTAGCAGGCCGTTGGTGCTAGTATGGAGTCAGGGAATGGATGAAGCGTAGAGCCCCGTTTGGAGTGAGGCTGCAAAGCGCAGGCCAAGGGAAGTGTTCTGCTGTGCCAAGACTCGTGCTGCGCACGCTTTTTGGTGGGAGTGAGAAACAGGTTCCTTGGTGTTTTCTGCCAAACGCTTTAGCAGCCCGTTGGTGCTAGTATGGAATTAGGGGATGGATGAAGCGGAGAGCCCCGTTTGGAGTGAGGCTGCAAAGCGCATGCCAAGGGAAGTGTTCTGCTGTGCCAAGACTCGTGCTGCGCACGCTTTGTGGTTGGAGTGAGAAACAGCTTCCTTGGTGTTTTCTGCGAAACGCTTTAGCAGCCCGTTGGTGCTAGTATGGAGTCAGGGGATGGATGAAGCGGAGAGCCCCGTTTGGAGTGAGGCTGCAAAGTGCATGCCAAGGGAAGTGTTCTGCTGTGCCAAGACTCGTGCTGCGCACGCTTTGTGGTTGGAGTGAGAAACAGGTTCCTTGGTGTTTTCTGCGAAACGCTTTAGCAGCCTGTTGCTGCTCGTATGGATTTAGGGGATGGATGAAGCGGAGAGCCCCGTTTGGAGTGAGGCTGCAAAGGGCATGCCAAGGGAAGTGTTCTGCTGTGCCAAGACTCGTGCTGCGCGTGCTTTGTGGTTGGAGTGAGAAACAGGTTCCTTGGTGCTTTCTGCGAAACGCTTTAGCAGCGCGTTGGTGCTAGTATGGAATTAGGGGATGGATGAAGCGGAGAGCCCCGTTTGGAGTGAGGCTGCAAAGGGCATGCCAAGGGAAGTGTTCTGCTGTGCCAAGACTCGTGCTGCGCACGCTTTGTGGTTGGAGTGAGAAACAGGTTCTTTGGTGTTTTCTGCGAAACGCTTTAGCAGCCCGTTGGTGCTAGTATGGAATTAGGGGATGGATGAAGCAGAGAGCCCCGTTTGGAGTGAGGCTGCAAAGGGCATGCCAAGGGAAGTGTTCTGCTGTGCCAAGACTCGTGCTGCGCACGCTTTGTGGTTGGAGTGAGAAACAGGTTCTTTGGTGTTTTCTGCGAAACGCTTTAGCAGCCCGTTGCTGCTAGTATGGAATTAGGGGATAGATGAATTGGAGAGCCCCGTTTGGAGTGAGGCTGCAAAGTGCATGCCAAGGGAAGTGTTCTGCTGTGCCAAGACTCGTGCTGCGCACGCTTTTTGCTTGGAGTGAGAAAGAGGTTCCTTGGTGCTTTCTGCGAAACGCTTTAGCAGCCCGTTGGTGCTAGTATGGAGTCAGGGGATGGATGAAGCGGAGAGCCCCGTTTGGAGTGAGGCTGCAAAGGGCATGCCAAGGGAAGTGTTCTGCTGTGCCAAGACTCGTGCTGCGCACGCTTTGTGGTTGGAGTGAGAAACAGGTTCCTTGGTGTTTTCTGCGAAACGCTTTAGCAGCCCGTTGGTGCTAGTATGGCGTCAGGGGATGGATGAAGCGGAGAGCCCCGTTTGGAGTGAGGCTGCAAAGGGCATGCCAAGGGAAGTGTTCTGCTGTGCCAAGACTCGTGCTGCGCACGCTTTTTGGTTGGAGTGAGAAACAGGTTCCTTGGTGCTTTCTGCGAAACGCTTTAGCAGCCCGTTGGTGCTAGTATGGAGTCAGGGGATGGATGAAGCGGAGAGCCCCGTTTGGAGTGAGGCTGCAAAGGGCATGCCAAGGGAAGTGTTCTGCTATGCCAAGACTCGTGCTGCGCACGCTTTTTGGTTGGAGTGAGAAACAGGTTCCTTGGTGCTTTCTGCGAAACGCTTTAGCAGCCTGTTGGTGCTAGTATCGAGTCAGGGGATGGATGAAGCGGAGAGCCCCGTTTGGAGTGAGGCTGCAAAGGGCATGCCAAGGGAAGTGTTCTGCTGTGCCAAGACTCGTGCTGCGCACGCTTTGTGGTTGGAGTGAGACACAGGTTCGTTGGTGTTTTCTGCGAAACGCTTTAGCAGGCCGTTGGTGCTAGTATGGAGTCAGGGGATGGATGAAGCGGAGAGCCCCGTTTGGAGTGAGGCTGCAAAGCGCATGCCAAGGGAAGTGTTCTGCTGTGCCAAGACTCGTGCTGCGCACGCTTTGTGGTTGGAGTGAGAAACAGGTTCCTTGGTGTTTTCTGCGAAACGCTTTAGCAGCCCGTTGGTGCTAGTATGGATTTAGGGGATGGATGAAGCGGAGAGCCCCATTTGGAGTGAGGCTGCAAAGGGCATGCCAAGGGAAGTGTTCTGCTGTCCCAAGACTCGTGCTGCGCGTGCTTTGTGGTTGGAGTGAGAAACAGGTTCCTTGGTGCTTTCTGCGAAACGCTTTAGCAGCGCGTTGGTGCTAGTATGGAATTAGGGGATGGATGAAGCGGAGAGCCCCGTTTGGAGTGAGGCTGCAAAGGGCATGCCAAGGGAAGTGTTCTGCTGTGCCAAGACTCGTGCTGCGCACGCTTTGTGGTTGGAGTGAGAAACAGCTTCCTTGGTGCTTTCAGCGAAACGCTTCAGCAGCCCGTTGGTGCTAGTATGGAGTCAGGGGATGGATGAAGCGGAGAGCCCCGTTTGGAGTGAGGCTGCAAAGCGCATGCCAAGGGAAGTGTTCTGCTGTGCCAAGACTCGTGCTGCGCACGCTTTTTGGTTGGAGTGAGAAACAGGTTCCTTGGTGCTTTCTGCGAAACGCTTCAGCAGCCCGTTGGTGCTAGTATCGAGTCAGAGGATGGATGAAGCGGAGAGCCCCGTTTGGAGTGAGGCTGCAAAGGGCATGCCAAGGGAAGTGTTCTGCTGTGCCAAGACTCGTGCTGCGCACGCTTTTTGGTTGGAGTGAGAAACAGGTTCCTTGGTGTTTTCTGCCAAACGCTTTAGCAGCCCGTTGGTGCTAGTATGGAGTCAGGGGATGGATGAAGCGGAGAGCCCCGTTTGGAGTGAGGCTGCAAAGGGCATGCCAAGGGAAGTGTTCTGCTGTGCCAAGACTCGTGCTGCGCATGCTTTGTGGTTGGAGTGAGAAACAGCTTCCTTGGTGCTTTCTGCGAAACGCTTTAGCAGCCCGTTGGTGCTAGTATGGAGTCAGGGGATGGATGAAGCGGAGAGCCCCGTTTGGAGTGAGGCTGCAAAGGGCATGCCAAGGGAAGTGTTCTGCTGTGCCAAGACTCGTGCTGCGCACGCTTTGTGGTTGGAGTGAGAAACAGGTTTGTTGGTGTTTTCTGCGAAACGCTTTAGCAGCCCGTTGGTGCTAGTATGGCGTCAGGGGATGGATGAAGCGGAGAGCCCCGTTTGGAGTGAGGCTGCAAAGGGCATGCCAAGGGAAGTGTTCTGCTGTGCCAAGACTCGTGCTGCGCACGCTTTGTGGTTGGAGTGAGAAACAGGTTCCTTGGTGCTTTCTGCGAAACGCTTCAGCAGCCCGTTGGTGCTAGTATGGAGTCAGGGGATGGATGAAGCGGAGAGCCCCGTTTGGAGTGAGGCTGCAAAGGGCATGCCAAGGGAAGTGTTCTGCTGTGCCAAGACTCGTGCTGCGCATGCTTTGTGGTTGGAGTGAGAAACAGGTTCCTTGGTGTTTTCTGCGAAACACTTTAGCAGGCCGTTGGTGCTAGTATGGAGTCAGGGAATGGATGAAGCGTAGAGCCCCGTTTGGAGTGAGGCTGCAAAGCGCAGGCCAAGGGAAGTGTTCTGCTGTGCCAAGACTCGTGCTGCGCACGCTTTTTGGTGGGAGTGAGAAACAGGTTCCTTGGTGTTTTCTGCCAAACGCTTTAGCAGCCCGTTGGTGCTAGTATGGAATTAGGGGATGGATGAAGCGGAGAGCCCCGTTTGGAGTGAGGCTGCAAAGCGCATGCCAAGGGAAGTGTTCTGCTGTGCCAAGACTCGTGCTGCGCACGCTTTGTGGTTGGAGTGAGAAACAGCTTCCTTGGTGTTTTCTGCGAAACGCTTTAGCAGCCCGTTGGTGCTAGTATGGAGTCAGGGGATGGATGAAGCGGAGAGCCCCGTTTGGAGTGAGGCTGCAAAGTGCATGCCAAGGGAAGTGTTCTGCTGTGCCAAGACTCGTGCTGCGCACGCTTTGTGGTTGGAGTGAGAAACAGGTTCCTTGGTGTTTTCTGCGAAACGCTTTAGCAGCCTGTTGCTGCTCGTATGGATTTAGGGGATGGATGAAGCGGAGAGCCCCGTTTGGAGTGAGGCTGCAAAGGGCATGCCAAGGGAAGTGTTCTGCTGTGCCAAGACTCGTGCTGCGCGTGCTTTGTGGTTGGAGTGAGAAACAGGTTCCTTGGTGCTTTCTGCGAAACGCTTTAGCAGCGCGTTGGTGCTAGTATGGAATTAGGGGATGGATGAAGCGGAGAGCCCCGTTTGGAGTGAGGCTGCAAAGGGCATGCCAAGGGAAGTGTTCTGCTGTGCCAAGACTCGTGCTGCGCACGCTTTGTGGTTGGAGTGAGAAACAGGTTCTTTGGTGTTTTCTGCGAAACGCTTTAGCAGCCCGTTGGTGCTAGTATGGAATTAGGGGATGGATGAAGCAGAGAGCCCCGTTTGGAGTGAGGCTGCAAAGGGCATGCCAAGGGAAGTGTTCTGCTGTGCCAAGACTCGTGCTGCGCACGCTTTGTGGTTGGAGTGAGAAACAGGTTCTTTGGTGTTTTCTGCGAAACGCTTTAGCAGCCCGTTGCTGCTAGTATGGAATTAGGGGATAGATGAATTGGAGAGCCCCGTTTGGAGTGAGGCTGCAAAGTGCATGCCAAGGGAAGTGTTCTGCTGTGCCAAGACTCGTGCTGCGCACGCTTTTTGCTTGGAGTGAGAAAGAGGTTCCTTGGTGCTTTCTGCGAAACGCTTTAGCAGCCCGTTGGTGCTAGTATGGAGTCAGGGGATGGATGAAGCGGAGAGCCCCGTTTGGAGTGAGGCTGCAAAGGGCATGCCAAGGGAAGTGTTCTGCTGTGCCAAGACTCGTGCTGCGCACGCTTTGTGGTTGGAGTGAGAAACAGGTTCCTTGGTGTTTTCTGCGAAACGCTTTAGCAGCCCGTTGGTGCTAGTATGGCGTCAGGGGATGGATGAAGCGGAGAGCCCCGTTTGGAGTGAGGCTGCAAAGGGCATGCCAAGGGAAGTGTTCTGCTGTGCCAAGACTCGTGCTGCGCACGCTTTTTGGTTGGAGTGAGAAACAGGTTCCTTGGTGCTTTCTGCGAAACGCTTTAGCAGCCCGTTGGTGCTAGTATGGAGTCAGGGGATGGATGAAGCGGAGAGCCCCGTTTGGAGTGAGGCTGCAAAGGGCATGCCAAGGGAAGTGTTCTGCTATGCCAAGACTCGTGCTGCGCACGCTTTTTGGTTGGAGTGAGAAACAGGTTCCTTGGTGCTTTCTGCGAAACGCTTTAGCAGCCTGTTGGTGCTAGTATCGAGTCAGGGGATGGATGAAGCGGAGAGCCCCGTTTGGAGTGAGGCTGCAAAGGGCATGCCAAGGGAAGTGTTCTGCTGTGCCAAGACTCGTGCTGCGCACGCTTTGTGGTTGGAGTGAGACACAGGTTCGTTGGTGTTTTCTGCGAAACGCTTTAGCAGGCCGTTGGTGCTAGTATGGAGTCAGGGGATGGATGAAGCGGAGAGCCCCGTTTGGAGTGAGGCTGCAAAGCGCATGCCAAGGGAAGTGTTCTGCTGTGCCAAGACTCGTGCTGCGCACGCTTTGTGGTTGGAGTGAGAAACAGGTTCCTTGGTGTTTTCTGCGAAACGCTTTAGCAGCCCGTTGGTGCTAGTATGGATTTAGGGGATGGATGAAGCGGAGAGCCCCATTTGGAGTGAGGCTGCAAAGGGCATGCCAAGGGAAGTGTTCTGCTGTCCCAAGACTCGTGCTGCGCGTGCTTTGTGGTTGGAGTGAGAAATAGGTTCCTTGGTGCTTTCTGCGAAACGCTTTAGCAGCGCGTTGGTGCTAGTATGGAATTAGGGGATGGATGAAGCGGAGAGCCCCGTTTGGAGTGAGGCTGCAAAGGGCATGCCAAGGGAAGTGTTCTGCTGTGCCAAGACTCGTGCTGCGCACGCTTTGTGGTTGGAGTGAGAAACAGCTTCCTTGGTGCTTTCAGCGAAACGCTTCAGCAGCCCGTTGGTGCTAGTATGGAGTCAGGGGATGGATGAAGCGGAGAGCCCCGTTTGGAGTGAGGCTGCAAAGCGCATGCCAAGGGAAGTGTTCTGCTGTGCCAAGACTCGTGCTGCGCACGCTTTTTGGTTGGAGTGAGAAACAGGTTCCTTGGTGCTTTCTGCGAAACGCTTCAGCAGCCCGTTGGTGCTAGTATCGAGTCAGAGGATGGATGAAGCGGAGAGCCCCGTTTGGAGTGAGGCTGCAAAGGGCATGCCAAGGGAAGTGTTCTGCTGTGCCAAGACTCGTGCTGCGCACGCTTTTTGGTTGGAGTGAGAAACAGGTTCCTTGGTGTTTTCTGCCAAACGCTTTAGCAGCCCGTTGGTGCTAGTATGGAGTCAGGGGATGGATGAAGCGGAGAGCCCCGTTTGGAGTGAGGCTGCAAAGGGCATGCCAAGGGAAGTGTTCTGCTGTGCCAAGACTCGTGCTGCGCATGCTTTGTGGTTGGAGTGAGAAACAGCTTCCTTGGTGCTTTCTGCGAAACGCTTTAGCAGCCCGTTGGTGCTAGTATGGAGTCAGGGGATGGATGAAGCGGAGAGCCCCGTTTGGAGTGAGGCTGCAAAGGGCATGCCAAGGGAAGTGTTCTGCTGTGCCAAGACTCGTGCTGCGCACGCTTTGTGGTTGGAGTGAGAAACAGGTTTGTTGGTGTTTTCTGCGAAACGCTTTAGCAGCCCGTTGGTGCTAGTATGGCGTCAGGGGATGGATGAAGCGGAGAGCCCCGTTTGGAGTGAGGCTGCAAAGGGCATGCCAAGGGAAGTGCTCTGCTGTGCCAAGACTCGTGCTGCGCACGCTTTTTGGTTGGAGTGAGAAACAGGTTCCTTGGTGCTTTCTGCGAAACGCTTTAGCAGGCCGTTGGTGGTAGTATCGAGTCAGAGGATGGATGAAGGGGAGAGCCCCGTTTGGAGTGAGGCTGCAAAGGGCATGCCAAGGGAAGTGTTCTGCTGTCCCAAGACTCGTGCTGCGCACGCTTTGTGGTTGGAGTGAGAAACAGGTTCCTTGGTGTTTTCTGCGAAACGCTTTAGCAGCCTGTTTCGCTGGCATGGATTTAGGGGATGGATGAAGCGGAGAGCCCCGTTTGGAGTGAGGCTGCAAAGGGCATGCCAAGGGAAGTGTTCTGCTGTGCCAAGACTCGTGCTGCGCATGCTTTGTGGTTGGAGTGAGAAACAGGTTCCTTGGTGCTTTCTGCGAAACGCTTTAGCAGCGCGTTGGTGCTAGTATGGAATTAGGGGATGGATGAAGCGGAGAGCCCCGTTTGGAGTGAGGCTGCAAAGGGCATGCCAAGGGAAGTGTTCTGCTGTGCCAAGACTCGTGCTGCGCACGCTTTGTGGTTGGAGTGAGAAACAGGTTCCTTGGTGCTTTCTGCGAAACGCTTTAGCAGCGCGTTGGTGCTAGTATGGAATTAGGGGATGGATGAAGCGGAGAGCCCCGTTTGGAGTGAGGCTGCAAAGGGCATGCCAAGGGAAGTGTTCTGCTGTGCCAAGACTCGTGCTGCGCACGCTTTGTGGTTGGAGTGAGAAACAGCTTCCTTGGTGCTTTCTGCGAAACGCTTCAGCAGCCCGTTGGTGCTAGTATGGAGTCAGGGGATGGATGAAGCGGAGAGCCCCGTTTGGAGTGAGGCTGCAAAGCGCATGCCAAGGGAAGTGCTCTGCTGTGCCAAGACTCGTGCTGCGCACGCTTTGTGGTTGGAGTGAGAAACAGGTTCCTTGGTGCTTTCTGCGAAACGCTTTAGCAGCGCGTTGGTGCTAGTATCGAGTCAGAGGATGGATGAAGCGGAGAGCCCCGTTTGGAGTGAGGCTGCAAAGGGCATGCCAAGGGAAGTGTTCTGCTGTGCCAAGACTCGTGCTGCGCACGCTTTTTGGTGGGAGTGAGAAACAGGTTCCTTGGTGTTTTCTGCGAAACGCTTTAGCAGCCCGTTGGTGCTAGTATGGATTTAGGGGATGGATGAAGCGGAGAGCCCCGTTTGGAGTGAGGCTGCAAAGGGCATGCCAAGGGAAGTGTTCTGCTGTGCCAAGACTCGTGCTGCGCACGCTTTGTGGTTGGAGTGAGAAACAGGTTCCTTGGTGCTTTCTGCGAAACGCTTTAGCAGCCCGTTGGTGCTAGTATGGAGTCAGGGGATGGATGAAGCGGAGAGCCCCGTTTGGAGTGAGGCTGCAAAAGGCATGCCAAGGGAAGTGTTCTGCTGTGCCAAGACTCGTGCTGCGCACGCTTTTTGGTGGGAGTGAGAAACAGGTTCCTTGGTGTTTTCTGCGAAACGCTTTAGCAGCCCGTTGGTGCTAGTATGGATTTAGGGGATGGATGAAGCGGAGAGCCCCGTTTGGAGTGAGGCTGCAAAGGGCATGCCAAGGGAAGTGTTCTGCTGTGCCAAGACTCGTGCTGCGCACGCTTTGTGGTTGGAGTGAGAAACAGGTTCCTTGGTGTTTTCTGCGAAACGCTTCAGCAGCCCGTTGGTGCTAGTATGGAATTAGGGGATGGATGAAGCGGAGAGCCCCGTTTGGAGTGAGGCTGCAAAGTGCATGCCAAGGGAAGTGTTCTGCTGTGCCAAGACTCGTGCTGCGCACGCTTTTTGGTTGGAGTGAGAAACCGGTTACTTGGTGCTTTCTGCGAAACGCTTTAGCAGCCCGTTGGTGCTAGTATCGAGTCAGAGGATGGATGAAGCGGAGAGCCCCGTTTGGAGTGAGGCTGCAAAGGGCATGCCAAGGGAAGTGCTCTGCTGTGCCAAGACTCGTGCTGCGCACGCTTTTTGGTTGGAGTGAGAAACAGGTTCCTTGGTGCTTTCTGCGAAACGCTTTAGCAGGCCGTTGGTGGTAGTATCGAGTCAGAGGATGGATGAAGGGGAGAGCCCCGTTTGGAGTGAGGCTGCAAAGGGCATGCCAAGGGAAGTGTTCTGCTGTCCCAAGACTCGTGCTGCGCACGCTTTGTGGTTGGAGTGAGAAACAGGTTCCTTGGTGTTTTCTGCGAAACGCTTTAGCAGCCTGTTTCGCTGGCATGGATTTAGGGGATGGATGAAGCGGAGAGCCCCGTTTGGAGTGAGGCTGCAAAGGGCATGCCAAGGGAAGTGTTCTGCTGTGCCAAGACTCGTGCTGCGCATGCTTTGTGGTTGGAGTGAGAAACAGGTTCCTTGGTGCTTTCTGCGAAACGCTTTAGCAGCGCGTTGGTGCTAGTATGGAATTAGGGGATGGATGAAGCGGAGAGCCCCGTTTGGAGTGAGGCTGCAAAGGGCATGCCAAGGGAAGTGTTCTGCTGTCCCAAGACTCGTGCTGCGCACGCTTTGTGGTTGGAGTGAGAAACAGGTTCCTTGGTGCTTTCTGCGAAACGCTTTAGCAGCGCGTTGGTGCTAGTATGGAATTAGGGGATGGATGAAGCGGAGAGCCCCGTTTGGAGTGAGGCTGCAAAGGGAATGCCAAGGGAAGTGTTCTGCTGTGCCAAGACTCGTGCTGCGCACGCTTTGTGGTTGGAGTGAGAAACAGCTTCCTTGGTGCTTTCTGCGAAACGCTTCAGCAGCCCGTTGGTGCTAGTATGGAGTCAGGGGATGGATGAAGCGGAGAACCCCGTTTGGAGTGAGGCTGCAAAGCGCATGCCAAGGGAAGTGCTCTGCTGTGCCAAGACTCGTGCTGCGCACGCTTTGTGGTTGGAGTGAGAAACAGGTTCCTTGGTGCTTTCTGCGAAACGCTTTAGCAGCGCGTTGGTGCTAGTATCGAGTCAGAGGATGGATGAAGCGGAGAGCCCCGTTTGGAGTGAGGCTGCAAAGGGCATGCCAAGGGAAGTGTTCTGCTGTGCCAAGACTCGTGCTGCGCACGCTTTTTGGTGGGAGTGAGAAACAGGTTCCTTGGTGTTTTCTGCGAAACGCTTTAGCAGCCCGTTGGTGCTAGTATGGATTTAGGGGATGGATGAAGCGGAGAGCCCCGTTTGGAGTGAGGCTGCAAAGGGCATGCCAAGGGAAGTGTTCTGCTGTGCCAAGACTCGTGCTGCGCACGCTTTGTGGTTGGAGTGAGAAACAGTTTCCTTGGTGCTTTCTGCGAAACGCTTTAGCAGCCCGTTGGTGCTAGTATGGAGTCAGGGGATGGATGAAGCGGAGAGCCCCGTTTGGAGTGAGGCTGCAAAGGGCATGCCAAGGGAAGTGTTCTGCTGTGCCAAGACTCGTGCTGCGCACGCTTTTTGGTGGGAGTGAGAAACAGGTTCCTTGGTGTTTTCTGCCAAACGCTTTAGCAGCCCGTTGGTGCTAGTATGGATTTAGGGGATGGATGAAGCGGAGAGCCCCGTTTGGAGTGAGGCTGCAAAGGGCATGCCAAGGGAAGTGTTCTGCTGTGCCAAGACTCGTGCTGCGCACGCTTTGTGGTTGGAGTGAGAAACAGGTTCCTTGGTGTTTTCTGCGAAACACTTTAGCAGGCCGTTGGTGCTAGTATGGAGTCAGGGAATGGATGAAGCGGAGAGCCCCGTTTGGAGTGAGGCTGCAAAGCGCAGGCCAAGGGAAGTGTTCTGCTGTGCCAAGACTCGTGCTACACACGCTTTTTGGTGGGAGTGAGAAAGAGGTTCCTTGGTGTTTTCTGCCAAACGCTTTAGCAGCCCGTTGGTGCTAGTATGGAATTAGGGGATGGATGAAGCGGAGAGCCCCGTTTGGAGTGAGGCTGCAAAGGGCATGCCAAGGGAAGTGTTCTGCTGTGCCAAGACTCGTGCTGCGCACGCTTTGTGGTTGGAGTGAGAAACAGCTTCCTTGGTGTTTTCTGCGAAACGCTTCAGCAGCCCGTTGGTGCTAGTATGGAATTAGGGGATGGATGAAGCGGAGAGCCCCGTTTGGAGTGAGGCTGCAAAGTGCATGCCAAGGGAAGTGTTCTGCTGTGCCAAGACTCGTGCTGCGCACGCTTTTTGGTTGGAGTGAGAAACAGGTTACTTGGTGCTTTCTGCGAAACGCTTTAGCAGCCCGTTGGTGCTAGTATCGAGTCAGAGGATGGATCAAGCGGAGAGCCCCGTTTGGAGTGAGGCTGCAAAGGGCATGCCAAGGGAAGTGTTCTGCTGTGCCAAGACTCGTGCTGCGCACGCTTTTTGGTTGGAGTGAGAAACAGGTTCCTTGGTGCTTTCTGCGAAACGCTTTAGCAGCCTGTTGGTGCTAGTATCGAGTCAGGGGATGGATGAAGCGGAGAGCCCCGTTTGGAGTGAGGCTGCAAAGCGCATGCCAAGGGAAGTGTTCTGCTGTGCCAAGACTCGTGCTGCGCACGCTTTGTGGTTGGAGTGAGAAACAGGTTCTTTGGTGTTTTCTGCGAAACGCTTTAGCAGCCCGTTGGTGCTAGTATGGAATTAGGGGATGGATGAAGCAGAGAGCCCCGTTTGGAGTGAGGCTGCAAAGGGCATGCCAAGGGAAGTGTTCTGCTGTGCCAAGACTCGTGCTGCGCACGCTTTGTGGTTGGAGTGAGAAACAGCTTCTTTGGTGTTTTCTGCGAAACGCTTTAGCAGCCCGTTGCTGCTAGTATGGAGTCAGGGGATGGATGAAGCGGAGAGCCCTGTTTGGAGTGAGGCTGCAAAGCGCTTGCCAAGGGAAGTGTTCTGCTGTGCCAAGACTCGTGCTGCGCACGCTTTTTGCTTGGAGTGAGAAACAGGTTCCTTGGTGTTTTCTGCGAAACACTTTAGCAGGCCGTTGGTGCTAGTATGGAGTCAGGGGATGGATGAAGCGGAGAGCCCCGTTTGGAGTGAGGCTGCAAAGGGCATGCCAAGGGAAGTGTTCTGCTGTGCCAAGACTCGTGCTGCGCACGCTTTTTGGTTGGAGTGAGAAACAGGTTCCTTGGTGCTTTCTGCGAAACGCTTTAGCAGCGCGTTGGTGCTAGTATGGAGTCAGAGGATGGATGAAGCGGAGAGCCCCGTTTGGAGTGAGGCTGCAAAGGGCATGCCAAGGGAAGTGTTCTGCTGTGCCAAGACTCGTGCTACACACACTTTTTGGTGGGAGTGAGAAACAGCTTCCTTGGTGTTTTCTGCGAAACGCTTTAGCAGCCCGTTGGTGCTAGTATGGAATTAGGGGATGGATGAAGCGGAGAGCCCCGTTTGGAGTGAGGCTGCAAAGGGCATGCCAAGGGAAGTGTTCTGCTGTGCCAAGACTCGTGCTGCGCACGCTTTTTGGTTGGAGTGAGAAACAGGTTCCTTGGTGCTTTCTGCGAAACGCTTTAGCAGCCCGTTGGTGCTAGTATGGAGTCAGGGGATGGATGAAGCGGAGAGCCCCGTTTGGAGTGAGGCTGCAAAGGGCATGCCAAGGGAAGTGTTCTGCTGTGCCAAGACTCGTGCTGCGCACGCTTTGTGGTTGGAGTGAGAAACAGGTTCCTTGGTGTTTTCTGCGAAACGCTTTCGCAGCCTGTTGCTGCTGGCATGGATTTAGGGGATGGATGAAGCGGAGAGCCCCGTTTGGAGTGAGGCTGCAAAGGGCATGCCAAGGGAAGTGTTCTGCTGTGCCAAGACTCGTGCTGCGCACGCTTTGTGGTTGGAGTGAGAAACAGGTTTGTTGGTGTTTTCTGCGAAACGCTTTAGCAGCCCGTTGGTGCTAGTATGGCGTCAGGGGATGGATGAAGCGGAGAGCCCCGTTTGGAGTGAGGCTGCAAAGGGCATGCCAAGGGAAGTGCTCTGCTGTGCCAAGACTCGTGCTGCGCACGCTTTTTGGTTGGAGTGAGAAACAGGTTCCTTGGTGCTTTCTGCGAAACGCTTTAGCAGGCCGTTGGTGGTAGTATCGAGTCAGAGGATGGATGAAGGGGAGAGCCCCGTTTGGAGTGAGGCTGCAAAGGGCATGCCAAGGGAAGTGTTCTGCTGTGCCAAGACTCGTGCTGCGCACGCTTTGTGGTTGGAGTGAGAAACAGGTTCCTTGGTGTTTTCTGCGAAACGCTTTAGCAGCCTGTTGCTGCTGGCATGGATTTAGGGGATGGATGAAGCGGAGAGCCCCGTTTGGAGTGAGGCTGCAAAGGGCATGCCAAGGGAAGTGTTCTGCTGTGCCAAGACTCGTGCTGCGCATGCTTTGTGGTTGGAGTGAGAAACAGGTTCCTTGGTGCTTTCTGCGAAACGCTTTAGCAGCGCGTTGGTGCTAGTATGGAATTAGGGGACGGATGAAGCGGAGAGCCCCGTTTGGAGTGAGGCTGCAAAGGGCATGCCAACGAAAGTGTTCTGCTGTGCCAAGACTCGTGCTGCGCACGCTTTGTGGTTGGAGTGAGAAACAGGTTCCTTGGTGCTTTCTGCGAAACGCTTCAGCAGCCTGTTGGTGCTAGTATGGAGTCAGGGGATGGATGAAGCGGAGAGCCCCGTTTGGAGTGAGGCTGCAAAGCGCATGCCAAGGGAAGTGCTCTGCTGTGCCAAGACTCGTGCTGCGCACGCTTTGTGGTTGGAGTGAGAAACAGGTTCCTTGGTGCTTTCTGCGAAACGCTTTAGCAGCGCGTTGGTGCTAGTATCGAGTCAGAGGATGGATGAAGCGGAGAGCCCCGTTTGGAGTGAGGCTGCAAAGGGCATGCCAAGGGAAGTGTTCTGCTGTGCCAAGACTCGTGCTGCGCACGCTTTTTGGTGGGAGTGAGAAACAGGTTCCTTGGTGTTTTCTGCGAAACGCTTTAGCAGCCTGTTTCGCTGGCATGGATTTAGGGGATGGATGAAGCGGAGAGCCCCGTTTGGAGTGAGGCTGCAAAGGGCATGCCAAGGGAAGTGTTCTGCTGTGCCAAGACTCGTGCTGCGCATGCTTTGTGGTTGGAGTGAGAAACAGGTTCCTTGGTGCTTTCTGCGAAACGCTTTAGCAGCGCGTTGGTGCTAGTATGGAATTAGGGGATGGATGAAGCGGAGAGCCCCGTTTGGAGTGAGGCTGCAAAGGGCATGCCAAGGGAAGTGTTCTGCTGTCCCAAGACTCGTGCTGCGCACGCTTTGTGGTTGGAGTGAGAAACAGGTTCCTTGGTGCTTTCTGCGAAACGCTTTAGCAGCGCGTTGGTGCTAGTATGGAATTAGGGGATGGATGAAGCGGAGAGCCCCGTTTGGAGTGAGGCTGCAAAGGGAATGCCAAGGGAAGTGTTCTGCTGTGCCAAGACTCGTGCTGCGCACGCTTTGTGGTTGGAGTGAGAAACAGCTTCCTTGGTGCTTTCTGCGAAACGCTTCAGCAGCCCGTTGGTGCTAGTATGGAGTCAGGGGATGGATGAAGCGGAGAACCCCGTTTGGAGTGAGGCTGCAAAGCGCATGCCAAGGGAAGTGCTCTGCTGTGCCAAGACTCGTGCTGCGCACGCTTTGTGGTTGGAGTGAGAAACAGGTTCCTTGGTGCTTTCTGCGAAACGCTTTAGCAGCGCGTTGGTGCTAGTATCGAGTCAGAGGATGGATGAAGCGGAGAGCCCCGTTTGGAGTGAGGCTGCAAAGGGCATGCCAAGGGAAGTGTTCTGCTGTGCCAAGACTCGTGCTGCGCACGCTTTTTGGTGGGAGTGAGAAACAGGTTCCTTGGTGTTTTCTGCGAAACGCTTTAGCAGCCCGTTGGTGCTAGTATGGATTTAGGGGATGGATGAAGCGGAGAGCCCCGTTTGGAGTGAGGCTGCAAAGGGCATGCCAAGGGAAGTGTTCTGCTGTGCCAAGACTCGTGCTGCGCACGCTTTGTGGTTGGAGTGAGAAACAGTTTCCTTGGTGCTTTCTGCGAAACGCTTTAGCAGCCCGTTGGTGCTAGTATGGAGTCAGGGGATGGATGAAGCGGAGAGCCCCGTTTGGAGTGAGGCTGCAAAGGGCATGCCAAGGGAAGTGTTCTGCTGTGCCAAGACTCGTGCTGCGCACGCTTTTTGGTGGGAGTGAGAAACAGGTTCCTTGGTGTTTTCTGCCAAACGCTTTAGCAGCCCGTTGGTGCTAGTATGGATTTAGGGGATGGATGAAGCGGAGAGCCCCGTTTGGAGTGAGGCTGCAAAGGGCATGCCAAGGGAAGTGTTCTGCTGTGCCAAGACTCGTGCTGCGCACGCTTTGTGGTTGGAGTGAGAAACAGGTTCCTTGGTGTTTTCTGCGAAACACTTTAGCAGGCCGTTGGTGCTAGTATGGAGTCAGGGAATGGATGAAGCGGAGAGCCCCGTTTGGAGTGAGGCTGCAAAGCGCAGGCCAAGGGAAGTGTTCTGCTGTGCCAAGACTCGTGCTACACACGCTTTTTGGTGGGAGTGAGAAAGAGGTTCCTTGGTGTTTTCTGCCAAACGCTTTAGCAGCCCGTTGGTGCTAGTATGGAATTAGGGGATGGATGAAGCGGAGAGCCCCGTTTGGAGTGAGGCTGCAAAGGGCATGCCAAGGGAAGTGTTCTGCTGTGCCAAGACTCGTGCTGCGCACGCTTTGTGGTTGGAGTGAGAAACAGCTTCCTTGGTGTTTTCTGCGAAACGCTTCAGCAGCCCGTTGGTGCTAGTATGGAATTAGGGGATGGATGAAGCGGAGAGCCCCGTTTGGAGTGAGGCTGCAAAGTGCATGCCAAGGGAAGTGTTCTGCTGTGCCAAGACTCGTGCTGCGCACGCTTTTTGGTTGGAGTGAGAAACAGGTTACTTGGTGCTTTCTGCGAAACGCTTTAGCAGCCCGTTGGTGCTAGTATCGAGTCAGAGGATGGATCAAGCGGAGAGCCCCGTTTGGAGTGAGGCTGCAAAGGGCATGCCAAGGGAAGTGTTCTGCTGTGCCAAGACTCGTGCTGCGCACGCTTTTTGGTTGGAGTGAGAAACAGGTTCCTTGGTGCTTTCTGCGAAACGCTTTAGCAGCCTGTTGGTGCTAGTATCGAGTCAGGGGATGGATGAAGCGGAGAGCCCCGTTTGGAGTGAGGCTGCAAAGCGCATGCCAAGGGAAGTGTTCTGCTGTGCCAAGACTCGTGCTGCGCACGCTTTGTGGTTGGAGTGAGAAACAGGTTCTTTGGTGTTTTCTGCGAAACGCTTTAGCAGCCCGTTGGTGCTAGTATGGAATTAGGGGATGGATGAAGCAGAGAGCCCCGTTTGGAGTGAGGCTGCAAAGGGCATGCCAAGGGAAGTGTTCTGCTGTGCCAAGACTCGTGCTGCGCACGCTTTGTGGTTGGAGTGAGAAACAGCTTCTTTGGTGTTTTCTGCGAAACGCTTTAGCAGCCCGTTGCTGCTAGTATGGAGTCAGGGGATGGATGAAGCGGAGAGCCCTGTTTGGAGTGAGGCTGCAAAGCGCTTGCCAAGGGAAGTGTTCTGCTGTGCCAAGACTCGTGCTGCGCACGCTTTTTGCTTGGAGTGAGAAACAGGTTCCTTGGTGTTTTCTGCGAAACACTTTAGCAGGCCGTTGGTGCTAGTATGGAGTCAGGGGATGGATGAAGCGGAGAGCCCCGTTTGGAGTGAGGCTGCAAAGGGCATGCCAAGGGAAGTGTTCTGCTGTGCCAAGACTCGTGCTGCGCACGCTTTTTGGTTGGAGTGAGAAACAGGTTCCTTGGTGCTTTCTGCGAAACGCTTTAGCAGCGCGTTGGTGCTAGTATGGAGTCAGAGGATGGATGAAGCGGAGAGCCCCGTTTGGAGTGAGGCTGCAAAGGGCATGCCAAGGGAAGTGTTCTGCTGTGCCAAGACTCGTGCTACACACACTTTTTGGTGGGAGTGAGAAACAGCTTCCTTGGTGTTTTCTGCGAAACGCTTTAGCAGCCCGTTGGTGCTAGTATGGAATTAGGGGATGGATGAAGCGGAGAGCCCCGTTTGGAGTGAGGCTGCAAAGGGCATGCCAAGGGAAGTGTTCTGCTGTGCCAAGACTCGTGCTGCGCACGCTTTTTGGTTGGAGTGAGAAACAGGTTCCTTGGTGCTTTCTGCGAAACGCTTTAGCAGCCCGTTGGTGCTAGTATGGAGTCAGGGGATGGATGAAGCGGAGAGCCCCGTTTGGAGTGAGGCTGCAAAGGGCATGCCAAGGGAAGTGTTCTGCTGTGCCAAGACTCGTGCTGCGCACGCTTTGTGGTTGGAGTGAGAAACAGGTTCCTTGGTGTTTTCTGCGAAACGCTTTCGCAGCCTGTTGCTGCTGGCATGGATTTAGGGGATGGATGAAGCGGAGAGCCCCGTTTGGAGTGAGGCTGCAAAGGGCATGCCAAGGGAAGTGTTCTGCTGTGCCAAGACTCGTGCTGCGCACGCTTTGTGGTTGGAGTGAGAAACAGGTTTGTTGGTGTTTTCTGCGAAACGCTTTAGCAGCCCGTTGGTGCTAGTATGGCGTCAGGGGATGGATGAAGCGGAGAGCCCCGTTTGGAGTGAGGCTGCAAAGGGCATGCCAAGGGAAGTGCTCTGCTGTGCCAAGACTCGTGCTGCGCACGCTTTTTGGTTGGAGTGAGAAACAGGTTCCTTGGTGCTTTCTGCGAAACGCTTTAGCAGGCCGTTGGTGGTAGTATCGAGTCAGAGGATGGATGAAGGGGAGAGCCCCGTTTGGAGTGAGGCTGCAAAGGGCATGCCAAGGGAAGTGTTCTGCTGTGCCAAGACTCGTGCTGCGCACGCTTTGTGGTTGGAGTGAGAAACAGGTTCCTTGGTGTTTTCTGCGAAACGCTTTAGCAGCCTGTTGCTGCTGGCATGGATTTAGGGGATGGATGAAGCGGAGAGCCCCGTTTGGAGTGAGGCTGCAAAGGGCATGCCAAGGGAAGTGTTCTGCTGTGCCAAGACTCGTGCTGCGCATGCTTTGTGGTTGGAGTGAGAAACAGGTTCCTTGGTGCTTTCTGCGAAACGCTTTAGCAGCGCGTTGGTGCTAGTATGGAATTAGGGGACGGATGAAGCGGAGAGCCCCGTTTGGAGTGAGGCTGCAAAGGGCATGCCAACGAAAGTGTTCTGCTGTGCCAAGACTCGTGCTGCGCACGCTTTGTGGTTGGAGTGAGAAACAGGTTCCTTGGTGCTTTCTGCGAAACGCTTCAGCAGCCTGTTGGTGCTAGTATGGAGTCAGGGGATGGATGAAGCGGAGAGCCCCGTTTGGAGTGAGGCTGCAAAGCGCATGCCAAGGGAAGTGCTCTGCTGTGCCAAGACTCGTGCTGCGCACGCTTTGTGGTTGGAGTGAGAAACAGGTTCCTTGGTGCTTTCTGCGAAACGCTTTAGCAGCGCGTTGGTGCTAGTATCGAGTCAGAGGATGGATGAAGCGGAGAGCCCCGTTTGGAGTGAGGCTGCAAAGGGCATGCCAAGGGAAGTGTTCTGCTGTGCCAAGACTCGTGCTGCGCACGCTTTTTGGTGGGAGTGAGAAAGAGGTTCCTTGGTGTTTTCTGCCAAACGCTTTAGCAGCCCGTTGGTGCTAGTATGGATTTAGGGGATGGATGAAGCGGAGAGGCCCGTTTGGAGTGAGGCTGCAAAGCGCATGCCAAGGGAAGTGTTCTGCTGTGCCAAGACTCGTGCTGCGCACGCTTTGTGGTTGGAGTGAGAAACAGCTTCCTTGGTGCTTTCTGCGAAACGCTTCAGCAGCCCGTTGGTGCTAGTATGGAGTCAGGGGATGGATGAAGCGGAGAGCCCCGTTTGGAGTGAGGCTGCAAAGGGCATGCCAAGGGAAGTGTTCTGCTGTGCCAAGACTCGTGCTGCGCACGCTTTTTGGTGGGAGTGAGAAACAGGTTCCTTGGTGTTTTCTGCGAAACGCTTTAGCAGGCCGTTGGTGCTAGTATGGATTTAGGGGATGGATGAAGCGGAGAGCCCCGTTTGGAGTGAGGCTGCAAAGGGCATGCCAAGGGAAGTGTTCTGCTGTGCCAAGACTCGTGCTGCGCACGCTTTGTGGTTGGAGTGAGAAACAGGTTCCTTGGTTTTTTCTGCGAAACGCTTTAGAAGCCTGTTGCTTCTAGTATGGATTTAGGGGATGGATGAAGCGGAGAGCCCCGTTTGGAGTGAGGCTGCAAAGGGCATGCCAAGGGAAGTGTTCTGCTGTGCCAAGACTCGTGCTGCGCACGCTTTGTGGTTGGAGTGAGAAACAGGTTCCTTGGTGTTTTCTGCGAAACACTTCAGCAGCCCGTTGGTGCTAGTATGGAGTCAGGGGATGGATGAAGCGGAGAGCCCCGTTTGGAGTGAGGCTGCAAAGCGCATGCCAAGGGAAGTGTTCTGCTGTGCCAAGACTCGTGCTGCGCACGCTTTTTGGTTGGAGTGAGAAACAGGTTCCTTGGTGTTTTCTGCGAAACACTTTAGCAGGCCGTTGGTGCTAGTATGGAGTCAGGGAATGGATGAAGCGTAGAGCCCCGTTTGGAGTGAGGCTGCAAAGCGCAGGCCAAGGGAAGTGTTCTGCTGTGCCAAGACTCGTGCTACACACGCTTTTTGGTGGGAGTGAGAAACAGGTTCCTTGGTGTTTTCTGCCAAACGCTTTAGCAGCCCGTTGGTGCTAGTATGGAATTAGGGGATGGATGAAGCGGAGAGCCCCGTTTGGAGTGAGGCTGCAAAGGGCATGCCAAGGGAAGTGTTCTGCTGTGCCAAGACTCGTGCTGCGCACGCTTTGTGGTTGGAGTGAGAAACAGCTTCCTTGGTGTTTTCTGCGAAACGCTTTAGCAGGCCGTTGGTGCTAGTATGGAATTAGGGGATGGATGAAGCGGAGAGCCCCGTTTGGAGTGAGGCTGCAAAGTGCATGCCAAGGGAAGTGTTCTGCTGTGCCAAGACTCGTGCTGCGCACGCTTTGTGGTTGGAGTGAGAAACAGGTTACTTGGTGCTTTCTGCGAAACGCTTTAGCAGCCTGTTGGTGCTAGTATCGAGTCAGGGGATGGATGAAGCGGAGAGCCCCGTTTGGAGTGAGGCTGCAAAGCGCATGCCAAGGGAAGTGTTCTGCTGTGCCAAGACTCGTGCTGCGCACGCTTTGTGGTTGGAGTGAGAAACAGGTTCCTTGGTGTTTTCTGCGAAACGCTTTAGCAGCCTGTTCCTGCTGGCATGGATTTAGGGGATGGATGAAGCGGAGAGCCCCGTTTGGAGTGAGGCTGCAAAGGGCATGCCAAGGGAAGTGTTCTGCTGTGCCAAGACTCGTGCTGCGCATGCTTTGTGGTTGGAGTGAGAAACAGGTTCCTTGGTGCTTTCTGCGAAACGCTTTAGCAGCGCGTTGGTGCTAGTATGGAATTAGGGGATGGATGAAGCGGAGAGCCCCGTTTGGAGTGAGGCTGCAAAGGGCATGCCAAGGGAAGTGTTCTGCTGTGCCAAGACTCGTGCTGCGCACGCTTTGTGGTTGGAGTGAGAAACAGGTTCCTTGGTGCTTTCTGCGAAACGCTTCAGCAGCCTGTTGGTGCTAGTATCGAGTCAGAGGATGGATGAAGCGGAGAGCCCCGTTTGGAGTGAGGCTGCAAAGGGCATGCCAAGGGAAGTGTTCTGCTGTGCCAAGACTCGTGCTGCGCACGCTTTGTGGTTGGAGTGAGAAACAGGTTCTTTGGTGTTTTCTGCGAAACGCTTTAGCAGCCCGTTGGTGCTAGTATGGAATTAGGGGATGGATGAAGCAGAGAGCCCCGTTTGGAGTGAGGCTGCAAAGGGCATGCCAAGGGAAGTGTTCTGCTGTGCCAAGACTCGTGCTGCGCACGCTTTGTGGTTGGAGTGAGAAACAGGTTCTTTGGTGTTTTCTGCGAAACGCTTTAGCAGCCCGTTGCTGCTAGTATGGAATTAGGGGATAGATGAAGTGGAGAGCCCCGTTTGGAGTGAGGCTGCAAAGTGCATGCCAAGGGAAGTGTTCTGCTGTGCCAAGACTCGTGCTGCGCACGCTTTTTGCTTGGAGTGAGAAAGAGGTTCCTTGGTGCTTTCTGCGAAACGCTTCAGCAGCCCGTTGGTGCTAGTATGGAGTCAGGGGATGGATGAAGCGGAGAGCCCCGTTTGGAGTGAGGCTGCAAAGGGCATGCCAAGGGAAGTGTTCTGCTGTGCCAAGACTCGTGCTGCGCACGCTTTGTGGTTGGAGTGAGAAACAGGTTCCTTGGTGTTTTCTGCGAAACGCTTTAGCAGCCCGTTGGTGCTAGTATGGCGTCAGGGGATGGATGAAGCGGAGAGCCCCGTTTGGACTGAGGCTGCAAAGGGCATGCCAAGGGAAGTGTTCTGCTGTGCCAAGACTCGTGCTGCGCACGCTTTGTGGTTGGAGTGAGAAACAGGTTCCTTGGTGTTTTCTGCGAAACGCTTTAGCAGCCCGTTGGTGCTAGTATGGAGTCAGGGGATGGATGAAGCGGAGAGCCCCGTTTGGAGTGAGGCTGCAAAGGGCATGCCAAGGGAAGTGTTCTGCTGTGCCAAGACTCGTGCTGTGCACGCTTTGTGGTTGGAGTGAGAAACAGCTTCCTTGGTGTTTTCTGCGAAACCCTTTAGCAGCCTGTTGCTGCTCGTATGGATTTAGGGGATGGATGAAGCGGAGAGCCCCGTTTGGAGTGAGGCTGCAAAGGGCATGCCAAGGGAAGTGTTCTGCTGTGCCAAGACTCGTGCTGCGCACGCTTTGTCGTTGGAGTGAGAAACAGGTTCCTTGGTGCTTTCTGCGAAACGCTTCAGCAGCCTGTTGGTGCTAGTCTGGAGTCAGGGGATGGATGAAGCGTAGAGCCCCGTATGGAGTGAGGCTGCAAAGCGCATGCCAAGGAAAGTGTTCTGCTGTGCCAAGACTCGTGCTGCGCACGCTTTGTGGTTGGAGTGAGAAACAGCTTCCTTGGTGTTTTCTGCGAAACGCTTTAGCAGGCCGTTGGTGCTAGTATGGAATTAGGGGATGGATGAAGCGGAGAGCCCCGTTTGGAGTGAGGCTGCAAAGTGCATGCCAAGGGAAGTGTTCTGCTGTGCCAAGACTCGTGCTGCGCACGCTTTGTGGTTGGAGTGAGAAACAGGTTACTTGGTGCTTTCTGCGAAACGCTTTAGCAGCCTGTTGGTGCTAGTATCGAGTCAGGGGATGGATGAAGCGGAGAGCCCCGTTTGGAGTGAGGCTGCAAAGCGCATGCCAAGGGAAGTGTTCTGCTGTGCCAAGACTCGTGCTGCGCACGCTTTGTGGTTGGAGTGAGAAACAGGTTCCTTGGTGTTTTCTGCGAAACGCTTTAGCAGCCTGTTCCTGCTGGCATGGATTTAGGGGATGGATGAAGCGGAGAGCCCCGTTTGGAGTGAGGCTGCAAAGGGCATGCCAAGGGAAGTGTTCTGCTGTGCCAAGACTCGTGCTGCGCATGCTTTGTGGTTGGAGTGAGAAACAGGTTCCTTGGTGCTTTCTGCGAAACGCTTTAGCAGCGCGTTGGTGCTAGTATGGAATTAGGGGATGGATGAAGCGGAGAGCCCCGTTTGGAGTGAGGCTGCAAAGGGCATGCCAAGGGAAGTGTTCTGCTGTGCCAAGACTCGTGCTGCGCACGCTTTGTGGTTGGAGTGAGAAACAGGTTCCTTGGTGCTTTCTGCGAAACGCTTCAGCAGCCTGTTGGTGCTAGTATCGAGTCAGAGGATGGATGAAGCGGAGAGCCCCGTTTGGAGTGAGGCTGCAAAGGGCATGCCAAGGGAAGTGTTCTGCTGTGCCAAGACTCGTGCTGCGCACGCTTTGTGGTTGGAGTGAGAAACAGGTTCTTTGGTGTTTTCTGCGAAACGCTTTAGCAGCCCGTTGGTGCTAGTATGGAATTAGGGGATGGATGAAGCAGAGAGCCCCGTTTGGAGTGAGGCTGCAAAGGGCATGCCAAGGGAAGTGTTCTGCTGTGCCAAGACTCGTGCTGCGCACGCTTTGTGGTTGGAGTGAGAAACAGGTTCTTTGGTGTTTTCTGCGAAACGCTTTAGCAGCCCGTTGCTGCTAGTATGGAATTAGGGGATAGATGAAGTGGAGAGCCCCGTTTGGAGTGAGGCTGCAAAGTGCATGCCAAGGGAAGTGTTCTGCTGTGCCAAGACTCGTGCTGCGCACGCTTTTTGCTTGGAGTGAGAAAGAGGTTCCTTGGTGCTTTCTGCGAAACGCTTCAGCAGCCCGTTGGTGCTAGTATGGAGTCAGGGGATGGATGAAGCGGAGAGCCCCGTTTGGAGTGAGGCTGCAAAGGGCATGCCAAGGGAAGTGTTCTGCTGTGCCAAGACTCGTGCTGCGCACGCTTTGTGGTTGGAGTGAGAAACAGGTTCCTTGGTGTTTTCTGCGAAACGCTTTAGCAGCCCGTTGGTGCTAGTATGGCGTCAGGGGATGGATGAAGCGGAGAGCCCCGTTTGGACTGAGGCTGCAAAGGGCATGCCAAGGGAAGTGTTCTGCTGTGCCAAGACTCGTGCTGCGCACGCTTTGTGGTTGGAGTGAGAAACAGGTTCCTTGGTGTTTTCTGCGAAACGCTTTAGCAGCCCGTTGGTGCTAGTATGGAGTCAGGGGATGGATGAAGCGGAGAGCCCCGTTTGGAGTGAGGCTGCAAAGGGCATGCCAAGGGAAGTGTTCTGCTGTGCCAAGACTCGTGCTGTGCACGCTTTGTGGTTGGAGTGAGAAACAGCTTCCTTGGTGTTTTCTGCGAAACCCTTTAGCAGCCTGTTGCTGCTCGTATGGATTTAGGGGATGGATGAAGCGGAGAGCCCCGTTTGGAGTGAGGCTGCAAAGGGCATGCCAAGGGAAGTGTTCTGCTGTGCCAAGACTCGTGCTGCGCACGCTTTGTCGTTGGAGTGAGAAACAGGTTCCTTGGTGCTTTCTGCGAAACGCTTCAGCAGCCTGTTGGTGCTAGTCTGGAGTCAGGGGATGGATGAAGCGTAGAGCCCCGTATGGAGTGAGGCTGCAAAGCGCATGCCAAGGGAAGTGTTCTGCTGTGCCAAGACTCGTGCTGCGCACGCTTTGTGGTTGGACTGAGAAACAGGTTCCTTGGTGTTTTCTGCGAAACACTTTAGCAGGCCGTTGGTGCTACTATGGAGTCAGGGAATGGATGAAGCGGAGAGCCCCGTTTGGAGTGAGGCTGCAAAGGGCATGCCAAGGGAAGTGTTCTGCTGTGCCAAGACTCGTGCTGCGCACGCTTTGTGGTTGGAGTGAGAAACAGGTTCCTTGGTGCTTTCTGCGAAACGCTTTAGCAGCCCGTTGGTGCTAGTATCGAGTCAGAGGATGGATGAAGCGGAGAGCCCCGTTTGGAGTGAGGCTGCAAAGGGCATGCCAAGGGAAGTGTTCTGCTGTGCCAAGACTCGTGCTGCGCACGCTTTGTGGTTGGAGTGAGAAACAGGTTCCTTGGTGTTTTCTGCGAAACGCTTTAGAAGCCTGTTGCTGCTCGTATGGATTTAGGGGATGGATGAAGCGGAGAGCCCCGTTTGGAGTGAGGCTGCAAAGGGCATGCCAAGGGAAGTGTTCTGCTGTGCCAAGACTCGTGCTGCGCACGCTTTGTGGTTGGAGTGAGAAACAGCTTCCTTGGTGCTTTCTGCGAAACGCTTCAGCAGCCCGTTTGTGCTAGTATGGAGTCAGGGGATGGATGAAGCGGAGAGCCCCGTTTGGAGTGAGGCTGCAAAGCGCATGCCAAGGGAAGTGCTCTGCTGTGCCAAGACTCGTGCTGCGCACGCTTTTTGGTTGGAGTGAGAAACAGGTTCCTTGGTGCTTTCTGCGAAACGCTTTAGCAGCCCGTTGGTGCTAGTATCGAGTCAGAGGATGGATGAAGCGGAGAGCCCCGTTTGGAGTGAGGCTGCAAAGGGCATGCCAAGGGAAGTGTTCTGCTGTGCCAAGACTCGTGCTGCGCACGCTTTTTGGTTAGAGTGAGAAACAGGTTCCTTGGTGTTTTCTGCGAAACGCTTTAGCAGCCCGTTGGTGCTAGTATGGAGTCAGGGGATGGATGAAGCGGAGAGCCCCGTTTGGAGTGAGGCTGCAAAGGGCATGCCAAGGGAAGTGTTCTGCTGTGCCAAGACTCGTGCTGCGCACGCTTTGTGGTTGGAGTGAGAAACAGCTTCCTTGGTGCTTTCTCCGAAACGATTTAGCAGCCCGTTGGTGCTAGTATGGAGTCAGGGGATGGATGAAGCGGAGAGCCCCGTTTGGAGTGAGGCTGCAAAGGGCATGCCAAGGGAAGTGTTCTGCTGTGCCAAGACTCGTGCTGCGCACGCTTTTTGGTTGGAGTGAGAAACAGGTTCCTTGGTGCTTTCTGCGAAACGCTTAAGCAGCGCGTTGGTGCTAGTATGGAGTCAGGGGATGGATGAAGCGGAGAGCCCCGTTTGGAGTGAGGCTGCAAAGGGCATGCCAAGGGAAGTGTTCTGCTGTGCCAAGACTCGTGCTGCGCACGCTTTGTGGTTGGAGTGAGAAACAGGTTTGTTGGTGTTTTCTGCGAAACGCTTTAGCAGCCCGTTGGTGCTAGTATGGCGTCAGGGGATGGATGAAGCGGAGAGCCCCGTTTGGAGTGAGGCTGCAAAGGGCATGCCAAGGGAAGTGCTCTGCTGTGCCAAGACTCGTGCTGCGCACGCTTTTTGGTTGGAGTGAGAAACAGGTTCCTTGGTGCTTTCTGCGAAACGCTTTAGCAGGCCGTTGGTGGTAGTATCGAGTCAGAGGATGGATGAAGGGGAGAGCCCCGTTTGGAGTGAGGCTGCAAAGGGCATGCCAAGGGAAGTGTTCTGCTGTGCCAAGACTCGTGCTGCGCACGCTTTGTGGTTGGAGTGAGAAACAGGTTCCTTGGTGTTTTCTGCGAAACGCTTTAGCAGCCTGTTGCTGCTGGCATGGATTTAGGGGATGGATGAAGCGGAGAGCCCCGTTTGGAGTGAGGCTGCAAAGGGCATGCCAAGGGAAGTGTTCTGCTGTGCCAAGACTCGTGCTGCGCATGCTTTGTGGTTGGAGTGAGAAACAGCTTCCTTGGTGTTTATTGCGAAACCCTTTAGCAGCGCGTTGGTGCTAGTATGGAATTAGGGGATGGATGAAGCGGAGAGCCCCGTTTGGAGTGAGGCTGCAAAGGGCATGCCAAGGGAAGTGTTCTGCTGTGCCAAGACTCGTGCTGCGCACGCTTTGTGATTGGAGTGAGAAACAGGTTCCTTGGTGCTTTCTGCGAAACGCTTCAGCAGCCCGTTGGTGCTAGTCTGGAGTCAGGGGATGGATGAAGCGGAGAGCCCCGTATGGAGTGAGGCTGCAAAGCGCATGCCAAGGGAAGTGTTCTGCTGTGCCAAGACTCGTGCTGCGCACGCTTTGTGGTTGGAGTGAGAAACAGGTTCCTTGGTGTTTTCTGCGAAACACTTTAGCAGGCCGTTGGTGCTACTATGGAGTCAGGGGATGGATGAAGCGGAGAGCCCCGTTTGGAGTGAGGCTGCAAAGGGCATGCCAAGGGAAGTGTTCTGCTGTGCCAAGACTCGTGCTGCGCACGCTTTGTGGTTGGAGTGAGAAACAGGTTCCTTGGTGTTTTCTGCGAAACGCTTTAGCAGCGCGTTGGTGCTAGTATGGAGTCAGGGGATGGATGAAGCGGAGAGCCCCGTTTGGAGTGAGGCTGCAAAGCGCTTGCCAAGGGAAGTGTTCTGCTGTGCCAAGACTCGTGCTGCGCACGCTTTGTGGTTGGAGTGAGAAACAGGTTCCTTGGTGTTTTCTGCGAAACACTTTAGCAGGCCGTTGGTGCTAGTATCGAGTCAGAGGATGGATGAAGCGGAGAGCCCCGTTTGGAGTGAGGCTGCAAAGGGCATGCCAAGGGAAGTGTTCTGCTGTGCCAAGACTCGTGCTGCGCACGCTTTTTGGTTGGAGTGAGAAACAGGTTCCTTGGTGCTTTCTGCGAAACGCTTTAGCAGCGCGTTGGTGCTAGTATGGAGTCAGGGGATGGATGAAGCGGAGAGCCCCGTTTGGAGTGAGGCTGCAAAGTGCATGCCAAGGGAAGTGTTCTGCTGTGCCAAGACTCGTGCTGCGCACGCTTTGTGGTTGGAGTGAGAAACAGGTTCCTTGGTTTTTTCTGCGAAACGCTTTAGAAGCCTGTTGCTTCTAGTATGGATTTAGGGGATGGATGAAGCGGAGAGCCCCATTTGGAGTGAGGCTGCAAAGTGCATGCCAAGGGAAGTGTTCTGCTGTGCCAAGACTTGTTCTGCGCACGCTTTTTGCTTGGAGTGAGAAACAGGTTCCTTGGTGCTTTCTGCGAAACGCTTCAGCAGCCCGTTGGTGCTAGTATGGAGTCAGGGGATGGATGAAGCGGAGAGCCCCGTTTGGAGTGAGGCTGCAAAGGGCATGCCAAGGTAAGTGTTCTGCTGTGCCAAGACTCGTGCTGCGCACGCTTTGTGGTTGGAGTGAGAAACAGGTTCCTTGGTGTTTTCTGCGAAACGCTTTAGCAGCCCGTTGGTGCTAGTATGGCGTCAGGGGATGGATGAAGCGGAGAGCCCCGTTTGGAGTGAGGCTGCAAAGGGCATGCCAAGGGAAGTGTTCTGCTGTGCCAAGACTCGTGCTGCGCACGCTTTGTGGTTGGAGTGAGAAACAGGTTCCTTGGTGTTTTCTGCGAAACGCTTTAGCAGCACGTTGGTGCTAGTATGGAGTCAGGGGATGGATGAAGCGGAGAGCCCCGTTTGGAGTGAGGCTGCAAAGGGCATGCCAAGGGAAGTGTTCTGCTGTGCCAAGACTCGTGCTGCGCACGCTTTGTGGTTGGAGTGAGAAACAGCTTCCTTGGTGTTTATTGCGAAACCCTTTAGCAGCCTGTTGCTGCTCGTATGGATTTAGGGGATGGATGAAGCGGAGAGCCCCGTTTGGAGTGAGGCTGCAAAGGGCATGCCAAGGGAAGTGTTCTGCTGTGCCAAGACTCGTGCTGCGCACGCTTTTTGGTTGGAGTGAGAAACAGGTTCCTTGGTGCTTTCTGCGAAACGCTTCAGCAGCCCGTTGGTGCTAGTCTGGAGTCAGGGGATGGATGAAGCGGAGAGCCCCGTATGGAGTGAGGCTGCAAAGCGCATGCCAAGGGAAGTGTTCTGCTGTGCCAAGACTCGTGCTGCGCACGCTTTGTGGTTGGAGTGAGAAACAGGTTCCTTGGTGTTTTCTGCGAAACAATTTAGCAGGCCGTTGGTGCTACTATGGAGTCAGGGGATGGATGAAGCGGAGAGCCCCGTTTGGAGTGAGGCTGCAAAGGGCATGCCAAGGGAAGTGTTCTGCTGTGCCAAGACTCGTGCTGCGCACGCTTTGTGGTTGGAGTGAGAAACAGGTTCCTTGGTGTTTTCTGCGAAACGCTTTAGCAGCGGTTGGCTGCTAGTATGGAGTCAGGGGATGGATGAAGCGGAGAGCCCCGTTTGGAGTGAGGCTGCAAAGCGCTTGCCAAGGGAAGTGTTCTGCTGTGCCAAGACTCGTGCTGCGCACGCTTTGTGGTTGGAGTGAGAAACAGGTTCCTTGGTGTTTTCTGCGAAACACTTTAGCAGGCCGTTGGTGCTAGTATCGAGTCAGAGGATGGATGAAGCGGAGAGCCCCGTTTGGAGTGAGGCTGCAAAGGGCATGCCAAGGGAAGTGTTCTGCTGTGCCAAGACTCGTGCTGCGCACGCTTTTTGGTTGGAGTGAGAAACAGGTTCCTTGGTGCTTTCTGCGAAACGCTTTAGCAGCGCGTTGGTGCTAGTATGGAGTCAGGGGATGGATGAAGCGGAGAGCCCCGTTTGGAGTGAGGCTGCAAAGGGCATGCCAAGGGAAGTGTTCTGCTGTGCCAAGACTCGTGCTGCGCACGCTTTTTGGTTGGAGTGAGAAACAGGTTCCTTGGTGCTTTCTGCGAAACGCTTTAGCAGCCCGTTGGTGCTAGTATCGAGTCAGAGGATGGATGAAGCGGAGAGCCCCGTTTGGAGTGAGGCTGCAAAGGGCATGCCAAGGGAAGTGTTCTGCTGTGCCAAGACTCGTGCTGCGCACGCTTTGTGGTTGGAGTGAGAAACAGGTTCCTTGGTGTTTTCTGCGAAACGCTTTAGCAGCCTGTTGCTGCTCGTATGGATTTAGGGGATGGATGAAGCGGAGAGCCCCGTTTGGAGTGAGGCTGCAAAGGGCATGCCAAGGGAAGTGTTCTGCTGTGCCAAGACTCGTGCTGCGCATACTTTGTGGTTGGAGTGAGAAACAGGTTCCTTGGTGCTTTCTGCGAAACGCTTTAGCAGCGCGTTGGTGCTAGTATGGAATTAGGGGATGGATGAAGCGGAGAGCCCCGTTTGGAGTGAGGCTGCAAAGGGCATGCCAAGGTAAGTGTTCTGCTGTGCCAAGACTCGTGCTGCGCACGCTTTGTGGTTTGAGTGAGAAACAGGTTCCTTGGTGCTTTCTGCGAAACGCTTCAGCAGCCCGTTGGTGCTAGTATGGAGTCAGGGGATGGATGAAGCGGAGAGCCCCGTTTGGAGTGAGGCTGCAAAGCGCATGCCAAGGGAAGTGCTCTGCTGTGCCAAGACTCGTGCTGCGCACGCTTTTTGGTTGGAGTGAGAAACAGGTTCCTTGGTGTTTTCTGCGAAACGCTTTAGCAGCCCGTTGGTGCTAGTATCGATTCAGAGGATGGATGAAGCGGAGAGCCCCGTTTGGAGTGAGGCTGCAAAGGGCATGCCAAGGGAAGTGTTCTGCTGTGCCAAGACTCGTGCTGCGCACGCTTTTTGGTTGGAGTGAGAAACAGGTTCCTTGGTGTTTTCTGCCAAACGCTTTAGCAGCCCGTTGGTACTAGTATGGAGTCAGGGGATGGATGAAGCGGAGAGCCCCGTTTGGAGTGAGGCTGCAAAGGGCATGCCAAGGGAAGTGTTCTGCTGTGCCAAGACTCGTGCTGCGCATGCTTTGTGGTTGGAGTGAGAAACAGGTTCCTTGGTGCTTTCTGCGAAACGCTTTAGCAGCGCGTTGGTCCTAGTATCGAGTCAGAGGATGGATGAAGCGGAGAGCCCCGTTTGGAGTGAGGCTGCAAAGGGCATGCCAAGGGAAGTGTTCTGCTGTGCCAAGACTCGTGCTGCGCACGCTTTTTGGTGGGAGTGAGAAACAGGTTCCTTGGTGTTTTCTGCCAAACGCTTTAGCAGCCCGTTGGTGCTAGTATGGATTTAGGGGATGGATGAAGCGGAGAGCCCCGTTTGGAGTGAGGCTGCAAAGGGCATGCCAAGGGAAGTGTTCTGCTGTGCCAAGACTCGTGCTGCGCACGCTTTGTGGTTGGAGTGAGAAACAGGTTCCTTGGTGCTTTCTGCGAAACGATTTAGCAGCCCGTTGGTGCTAGTATGGAGTCAGGGGATGGATGAAGCGGAGAGCCCCGTTTGGAGTGAGGCTGCAAAGGGCATGCCAAGGGAAGTGTTCTGCTGTGCCAAGACTCGTGCTGCGCACGCTTTTTGGTTGGAGTGAGAAACAGGTTCCTTGGTGCTTTCTGCGAAACGCTTTAGCAGCCCGTTGGTGCTAGTATGGAGTCAGGGGATGGATGAAGCGGAGAGCCCCGTTTGGAGTGAGGCTGCAAAGGGCATGCCAAGGTAAGTGTTCTGCTGTGCCAAGACTCGTGCTGCGCACGCTTTTTGGTTGGAGTGAGAAACAGGTTCCTTGGTGCTTTCTGCGAAACGCTTTAGCAGCCCGTTGGTGATAGTATCGAGTCAGAGGATGGATGAAGCGGAGAGCCCCGTTTGGAGTGAGGCTGCAAAGGGCATGCCAAGGGAAGTGTTCTGCTGTGCCAAGACTCGTGCTGCGCACGCTTTTTGGTTGGAGTGAGAAACAGGTTCCTTGGTGCTTTCTGCGAAACACTTTAGCAGCCTGTTGGTGCTAGTATGGAGTCAGGGGATGGATGAAGCGGAGAGCCCCGTTTGGAGTGAGGCTGCAAAGGGCATGCCAAGGGAAGTGTTCTGCTGTGCCAAGACTCGTGCTGCGCACGCTTTGTGGTTGGAGTGAGAAACAGGTTCTTTGGTGTTTTCTGCGAAACGCTTTAGCAGCCCGTTGGTGCTAGTATGGAATTAGGGGATAGATGAAGCAGAGAGCCCCGTTTGGAGTGAGGCTGCAAAGGGCATGCCAAGGGAAGTGTTCTGCTGTGCCAAGACTCGTGCTGCGCACGCTTTGTGGTTGGAGTGAGAAACAGGTTCCTTGGTTTTTTCTGCGAAACGCTTTAGAAGCCTGTTGCTTCTAGTATGGATTTAGGGGATGGATGAAGCGGAGAGCCCCGTTTGGAGTGAGGCTGCAAAGGGCATGCCAAGGGAAGTGTTCTGCTGTGCCAAGACTCGTGCTGCGCACGCTTTGTGGTTGGAGTGAGAAACAGGTTCCTTGGTGCTTTCTGCGAAACGCTTCAGCAGCCCGTTGGTGCTAGTATGGAGTCAGGGGAATGGTGAAGCGGAGAGCCCCGTTTGGAGTGAGGCTGCAAAGCGCATGCCAAGGGAAGTGTTCTGCTGTGCCAAGACTCGTGCTGCGCACGCTTTGTGGTTGGAGTGAGAAACAGGTTCCTTGGTGTTTTCTGCGAAACACTTTAGCAGGCCGTTGGTGCTAGTATGGAGTCAGGGAATGGATGAAGCGTAGAGCCCCGTTTGGAGTGAGGCTGCAAAGCGCAGGCCAAGGGAAGTGTTCTGCTGTGCCAAGACTCGTGCTACACACGCTTTTTGGTGGGAGTGAGAAAGAGGTTCCTTGGTGTTTTCTGCCAAACGCTTTAGCAGCCCGTTGGTGCTAGTATGGAATTAGGGGATGGATGAAGCGGAGAGCCCCGTTTGGAGTGAGGCTGCAAAGTGCATGCCAAGGGAAGTGTTCTGCTGTGCCAAGACTTGTTCTGCGCACGCTTTTTGCTTGGAGTGAGAAAGAGGTTCCTTGGTGCTTTCTGCGAAACGCTTCAGCAGCCCGTTGGTGCTAGTATGGAGTCAGGGGATGGATGAAGCGGAGAGCCCCGTTTGGAGTGAGGCTGCAAAGGGCATGCCAAGGTAAGTGTTCTGCTGTGCCAAGACTCGTGCTGCGCACGCTTTGTGGTTGGAGTGAGAAACAGCTTCCTTGGTGTTTTCTGCGAAACGCTTTAGCAGCCCGTTGGTGCTAGTATGGAGTCAGGGGATGGATGAAGCGGAGAGCCCCGTTTGGAGTGAGGCTGCAAAGGGCATGCCAAGGGAAGTGTTCTGCTGTGCCAAGACTCGTGCTGCGCACGCTTTGTGGTTGGAGTGAGAAACAGGTTCCTTGGTGTTTTCTGCGAAACGCTTTAGCAGCGCGTTGGTGCTAGTATGGAGTCAGGGGATGGATGAAGCGGAGAGCCCCGTTTGGAGTGAGGCTGCAAAGGGCATGCCAAGGGAAGTGTTCTGCTGTGCCAAGACTCGTGCTGCGCACGCTTTGTGGTTGGAGTGAGAAACAGCTTCCTTGGTGTTTTCTGCGAAACCCTTTAGCAGCCTGTTGCTGCTCGTATGGATTTAGGGGATGGATGAAGCGGAGAGCCCCGTTTGGAGTGAGGCTGCAAAGGGCATGCCAAGGGAAGTGTTCTGCTGTGCCAAGACTCGTGCTGCGCACGCTTTGTGGTTGGAGTGAGAAACAGGTTCCTTGGTGTTTTCTGCGAAACACTTTAGCAGGCCGTTGGTGCTACTATGGAGTCAGGGGATGGATGAAGCGGAGAGCCCCGTTTGGAGTGAGGCTGCAAAGGGCATGCCAAGGGAAGTGTTCTGCTGTGCCAAGACTCGTGCTGCGCACGCTTTGTGGTTGGAGTGAGAAACAGGTTCTTTGGTGTTTTCTGCGAAACGCTTTAGCAGCGCGTTGGTGCTAGTATGGAGTCAGGGGATGGATGAAGCGGAGAGCCCCGTTTGGAGTGAGGCTGCAAAGCGCTTGCCAAGGGAAGTGTTCTGCTGTGCCAAGACTCGTGCTGCGCACGCTTTGTGGTTGGAGTGAGAAACAGGTTCCTTGGTGTTTTCTGCGAAACACTTTAGCAGGCCGTTGGTGCTAGTATCGAGTCAGAGGATGGATGAAGCGGAGAGCCCCGTTTGGAGTGAGGCTGCAAAGGGCATGCCAAGGGAAGTGTTCTGCTGTGCCAAGACTCGTGCTGCGCACGCTTTTTGGTTGGAGTGAGAAACAGGTTCCTTGGTGCTTTCTGCGAAACGCTTTAGCAGCCCCTTGGTGCTAGTATGGAGTCAGGGGATGGATGAAGCGGAGAGCCCCGTTTGGAGTGAGGCTGCAAAGGGCATGCCAAGGGAAGTGTTCTGCTGTGCCAAGACTCGTGCTGCGCACGCTTTTTGGTTGGAGTGAGAAACAGGTTCCTTGGTGCTTTCTGCGAAACGCTTTAGCAGCCCGTTGGTGCTAGTATCGAGTCAGAGGATGGATGAAGCGGAGAGCCCCGTTTGGAGTGAGGCTGCAAAGGGCATGCCAAGGGAAGTGTTCTGCTGTGCCAAGACTCGTGCTGCGCACGCTTTGTGGTTGGAGTGAGAAACAGGTTCCTTGGTGTTTTCTGCGAAACGCTTTAGCAGCCTGTTGCTGCTCGTATGGATTTAGGGGATGGATGAAGCGGAGAGCCCCGTTTGGAGTGAGGCTGCAAAGGGCATGCCAAGGGAAGTGTTCTGCTGTGCCAAGACTCGTGCTGCGCATACTTTGTGGTTGGAGTGAGAAACAGGTTCCTTGGGGCTTTCTGCGAAACGCTTTAGCAGCGCGTTGGTGCTAGTATGGAATTAGGGGATGGATGAAGCGGAGAGCCCCGTTTGGAGTGAGGCTGCAAAGGGCATGCCAAGGTAAGTGTTCTGCTGTGCCAAGACTCGTGCTGCGCACACTTTGTGGTTTGAGTGAGAAACAGGTTCCTTGGTGCTTTCTGCGAAACGCTTCAGCAGCCCGTTGGTGCTAGTATGGAGTCAGGGGATGGATGAAGCGGAGAGCCCCGTTTGGAGTGAGGCTGCAAAGCGCATGCCAAGGGAAGTGCTCTGCTGTGCCAAGACTCGTGCTGCGCACGCTTTTTGGTTGGAGTGAGAAACAGGTTCCTTGGTGTTTTCTGCGAAACGCTTTAGCAGCCCGTTGGTGCTAGTATCGAGTCAGAGGATGGATGAAGCGGAGAGCCCCGTTTGGAGTGAGGCTGCAAAGGGCATGCCAAGGGAAGTGTTCTGCTGTGCCAAGACTCGTGCTGCGCACGCTTTTTGGTTGGAGTGAGAAACAGGTTCCTTGGTGTTTTCTGCCAAACGCTTTAGCAGCCCGTTGGTACTAGTATGGAGTCAGGGGATGGATGAAGCGGAGAGCCCCGTTTGGAGTGAGGCTGCAAAGGGCATGCCAAGGGAAGTGTTCTGCTGTGCCAAGACTCGTGCTGCGCATGCTTTGTGGTTGGAGTGAGAAACAGGTTCCTTGGTGCTTTCTGCGAAACGCTTTAGCAGCGCGTTGGTCCTAGTATCGAGTCAGAGGATGGATGAAGCGGAGAGCCCCGTTTGGAGTGAGGCTGCAAAGGGCATGCCAAGGGAAGTGTTCTGCTGTGCCAAGACTCGTGCTGCGCACGCTTTTTGGTGGGAGTGAGAAACAGGTTCCTTGGTGTTTTCTGCCAAACGCTTTAGCAGCCCGTTGGTGCTAGTATGGATTTAGGGGATGGATGAAGCGGAGAGCCCCGTTTGGAGTGAGGCTGCAAAGGGCATGCCAAGGGAAGTGTTCTGCTGTGCCAAGACTCGTGCTGCGCACGCTTTGTGGTTGGAGTGAGAAACAGGTTCCTTGGTGCTTTCTGCGAAACGATTTAGCAGCCCGTTGGTGCTAGTATGGAGTCAGGGGATGGATGAAGCGGAGAGCCCCGTTTGGAGTGAGGCTGCAAAGGGCATGCCAAGGGAAGTGTTCTGCTGTGCCAAGACTCGTGCTGCGCACGCTTTGTGGTTGGAGTGAGAAACAGGTTCTTTGGTGTTTTCTGCGAAACGCTTTAGCAGCGCCTTGGTGCTAGTATGGAGTTAGGGGATGGATGAAGCGTAGAGCCCCGTTTGGAGTGAGACTGCAAAGGGCATGCCAAGGGAAGTGTTCTGCTGTGCCAAGACTCGTGCTACACACGCTTTTTGGTGGGAGTGAGAAACAGGTTCATTGGTGTTTTCTGCGAAACGCTTTAGCAGCCCGTTGGTGCTAGTATGGAATTAGGGGATGGATGAAGCGGAGAGCCCCGTTTGGAGTGAGGCTGCAAAGGGCATGCCAAGGGAAGTGTTCTGCTGTGCCAAGACTCGTGCTGCGCACGCTTTGTGGTTGGAGTGAGAAACAGGTTCCTTGGTGTTTTCTGCGAAACGCTTTAGCAGCCTGTTAGTGCTAGTATGGCGTCAGGGGATGGATGAAGCGGAGAGCCCCGTTTGGAGTGAGGCTGCAAAGGGCATGCCAAGGGAAGTGTTCTGCTGTGCCAAGACTCGTGCTGCGCACGCTTTGTGCTTGGAGTGAGAAACAGGTACCTTGGTGTTTTCTGCGAAACGCTTTAGCAGGCCGTTGGTGGTAGTATGGAGTCAGAGGATGGATGAAGCGGAGAACCCCGTTTGGAGTGAGGCTGCAAAGGGCATGCCAAGGGAAGTGTTCTGCTGTGCCAAGACTCGTGCTGCGCACGCTTTGTGGTTGGAGTGAGAAACAGCTTCCTTGGTGTTTTCTGCGAAACGCTTTAGCAGCCTGTTGCTGCTAGTATGGATTTAGGGGATGGATGAAGCGGAGAGCCCCGTTTGGAGTGAGGCTGCAAAGGGCATGCCAAGGGAAGTGTTCTGCTGTGCCAAGACTCGTGCTGCGCACGCTTTGTGGTTGGAGTGAGAAACAGCTTCCTTGGTGCTTTCTGCGAAACGCTTCAGCAGCCCCTTGGTGCTAGTATGGAGTCAGGGGATGGATGAAGCGGAGAGCCCCGTTTGGAGTGAGACTGCAAAGCGCATGCCAAGGGAAGTGCTCTGCTGTGCCAAGACTCGTGCTGCGCACGCTTTTTGGTTGGAGTGAGAAACAGGTTCCTTGGTGCTTTCTGCGAAACGCTTTAGCAGCCCGTTCGTGCTAGTATCGAGTCAGAGGATGGATGAAGCGGAGAGCCCCGTTTGGAGTGAGGCTGCAAAGGGCATGCCAAGGGAAGTGTTCTGCTGTGCCAAGACTCGTGCTGCGCACGCTTTTTGGTTGGAGTGAGAAACAGGTTCCTTGGTGTTTTCTGCCAAACGCTTTAGCAGCCCGTTGGTACTAGTATGGAGTCAGGGGATGGATGAAGCGGAGAGCCCCGTTTGGAGTGAGGCTGCAAAGGGCATGCCAAGGGAAGTGTTCTGCTGTGCCAAGACTCGTGCTGCGCATGCTTTGTGGTTGGAGTGAGAAACAGCTTCCTTGGTGCTTTCTGCGAAACGATTTAGCAGCCCGTTGGTGCTAGTATGGAGTCAGGGGATGGATGAAGCAGAGAGCCCCGTTTGGAGTGAGGCTGCAAAGGGCATGCCAAGGGAAGTGTTCTGCTGTGCCAAGACTCGTGCTGCGCACGCTTTTTGGTTGGAGTGAGAAACAGGTACCTTGGTGCTTTCTGCGAAACGCTTTAGCAGCCCGTTGGTGCTAGTATGGAGTCAGGGGATGGATGAAGCGGAGAGCCCCGTTTGGAGTGAGGCTGCAAAGGGCATGCCAAGGGAAGTGTTCTGCTGTGCCAAGACTCGTGCTGCGCACGCTTTGTGGTTGGAGTGAGAAACAGGTTCCTTGGTGTTTTCTGCAAAACGCTTTAGCAGCCCGTTCGTGCTAGTATGGCGTCAGGGGATGGATGAAGCGGAGAGCCCCGTTTGGAGTGAGGCTGCAAAGGGCATGCCAAGGGAAGTGTTCTGCTGTGCCAAGACTCGTGCTGCGCATGCTTTGTGGTTGGAGTGAGAAACAGGTTCCTTGGTGCTTTCTGCGAAACGCTTTAGCAGCGCGTTGGTCCTAGTATCGAGTCAGAGGATGGATGAAGCGGAGAGCCCCGTTTGGAGTGAGGCTGCAAAGGGCATGCCAAGGGAAGTGTTCTGCTGTGCCAAGACTCGTGCTGCGCACGCTTTTTGGTTGGAGTGAGAAACAGGTTCCTTGGTGTTTTCTGCCAAACGCTTTAGCAGCCCGTTGGTGCTAGTATGGATTTAGGGGATGGATGAAGCGGAGAGCCCCGTTTGGAGTGAGGCTGCAAAGGGCATGCCAAGGGAAGTGTTCTGCTGTGCCAAGACTCGTGCTGCGCACGCTTTGTGGTTGGAGTGAGAAACAGGTTCCTTGGTGCTTTCTGCGAAACGATTTAGCAGCCCGTTGGTGCTAGTATGGAGTCAGGGGATGGATGAAGCGGAGAGCCCCGTTTGGAGTGAGGCTGCAAAGGGCATGCCAAGGGAAGTGTTCTGCTGTGCCAAGACTCGTGCTGCGCACGCTTTGTGGTTGGAGTGAGAAACAGGTTCTTTGGTGTTTTCTGCGAAACGCTTTAGCAGCGCCTTGGTGCTAGTATGGAGTTAGGGGATGGATGAAGCGTAGAGCCCCGTTTGGAGTGAGACTGCAAAGGGCATGCCAAGGGAAGTGTTCTGCTGTGCCAAGAGTCGTGCTACACACGCTTTTTGGTGGGAGTGAGAAACAGGTTCTTTGGTGTTTTCTGCCAAACGCTTTAGCAGCCCGTTGGTGCTAGTATGGAATTAGGGGATGGATGAAGCGGAGAGCCCCGTTTGGAGTGAGGCTGCAAAGGGCATGCCAAGGGAAGTGTTCTGCTGTGCCAAGACTCGTGCTCCGCACGCTTTGTGGTTGGAGTGAGAAACAGGTTCCTTGGTGTTTTCTGCGAAACGCTTTAGCAGCCTGTTAGTGCTAGTATGGCGTCAGGGGATGGATGAAGCGGAGAGCCCCGTTTGGAGTGAGGCTGCAAAGGGCATGCCAAGGGAAGTGTTCTGCTGTGCCAAGACTCGTGCTGCGCACGCTTTGTGCTTGGAGTGAGAAACAGGTACCTTGGTGTTTTCTGCGAAACGCTTTAGCAGGCCGTTGGTGGTAGTATGGAGTCAGAGGATGGATGAAGCGGAGAACCCCGTTTGGAGTGAGGCTGCAAAGGGCATGCCAAGGGAAGTGTTCTGCTGTGCCAAGACTCGTGCTGCGCACGCTTTGTGGTTGGAGTGAGAAACAGCTTCCTTGGTGTTTTCTGCGAAACGCTTTAGCAGCCTGTTGCTGCTAGTATGGATTTAGGGGATGGATGAAGCGGAGAGCCCCGTTTGGAGTGAGGCTGCAAAGGGCATGCCAAGGGAAGTGTTCTGCTGTGCCAAGACTCGTGCTGCGCACGCTTTGTGGTTGGAGTGAGAAACAGCTTCCTTGGTGCTTTCTGCGAAACGCTTCAGCAGCCCGTTGGTGCTAGTATGGAGTCAGGGGATGGATGAAGCGGAGAGCCCCGTTTGGAGTGAGGCTGCAAAGCGCATGCCAAGGGAAGTGCTCTGCTGTGCCAAGACTCGTGCTGCGCACGCTTTTTGGTTGGAGTGAGAAACAGGTTCCTTGGTGCTTTCTGCGAAACGCTTTAGCAGCCCGTTCGTGCTAGTATCGAGTCAGAGGATGGATGAAGCGGAGAGCCCCGTTTGGAGTGAGGCTGCAAAGGGCATGCCAAGGGAAGTGTTCTGCTGTGCCAAGACTCGTGCTGCGCACGCTTTTTGGTTGGAGTGAGAAACAGGTTCCTTGGTGTTTTCTGCCAAACGCTTTAGCAGCCCGTTGGTACTAGTATGGAGTCAGGGGATGGATGAAGCGGAGAGCCCCGTTTGGAGTGGGGCTGCAAAGGGCATGCCAAGGGAAGTGTTCTGCTGTGCCAAGACTCGTGCTGCGCATGCTTTGTGGTTGGAGTGAGAAACAGCTTCCTTGGTGCTTTCTGCGAAACGATTTAGCAGCCCGTTGGTGCTAGTATGGAGTCAGGGGATGGATGAAGCGGAGAGCCCCGTTTGGAGTGAGGCTGCAAAGGGCATGCCAAGGGAAGTGTTCTGCTGTGCCAAGACTCGTGCTGCGCACGCTTTGTGGTTGGAGTGAGAAACAGCTTCCTTGGTGCTTTCTGCGAAACGCTTCAGCAGCCCGTTGGTGCTAGTATGGAGTCAGGGGATGGATGAAGCGGAGAGCCCCGTTTGGAGTGAGACTGCAAAGCGCATGCCAAGGGAAGTGCTCTGCTGTGCCAAGACTCGTGCTGCGCACGCTTTTTGGTTGGAGTGAGAAACAGGTTCCTTGGTGCTTTCTGCGAAACGCTTTAGCAGCCCGTTCGTGCTAGTATCGAGTCAGAGGATGGATGAAGCGGAGAGCCCCGTTTGGAGTGAGGCTGCAAAGGGCATGCCAAGGGAAGTGTTCTGCTGTGCCAAGACTCGTGCTGCGCACGCTTTTTGGTTGGAGTGAGAAACAGGTTCCTTGGTGTTTTCTGCCAAACGCTTTAGCAGCCCGTTGGTACTAGTATGGAGTCAGGGGATGGATGAAGCGGAGAGCCCCGTTTGGAGTGAGGCTGCAAAGGGCATGCCAAGGGAAGTGTTCTGCTGTGCCAAGACTCGTGCTGCGCATGCTTTGTGGTTGGAGTGAGAAACAGCTTCCTTGGTGCTTTCTGCGAAACGATTTAGCAGCCCGTTGGTGCTAGTATGGAGTCAGGGGATGGATGAAGCGGAGAGCCCCGTTTGGAGTGAGGCTGCAAAGGGCATGCCAAGGGAAGTGTTCTGCTGTGCCAAGACTCGTGCTGCGCACGCTTTTTGGTTGGAGTGAGAAACAGGTACCTTGGTGCTTTCTGCGAAACGCTTTAGCAGCCCGTTGGTGCTAGTATGGAGTCAGGGGATGGATGAAGCGGAGAGCCCCGTTTGGAGTGAGGCTGCAAAGGGCATGCCAAGGGAAGTGTTCTGCTGTGCCAAGACTCGTGCTGCGCACGCTTTGTGGTTGGAGTGAGAAACAGGTTCCTTGGTGTTTTCTGCAAAACGCTTTAGCAGCCCGTTCGTGCTAGTATGGCGTCAGGGGATGGATGAAGCGGAGAGCCCCGTTTGGAGTGAGGCTGCAAAGGGCATGCCAAGGGAAGTGTTCTGCTGTGCCAAGACTCGTGCTGCGCATGCTTTGTGGTTGGAGTGAGAAACAGGTTCCTTGGTGCTTTCTGCGAAACGCTTTAGCAGCGCGTTGGTCCTAGTATCGAGTCAGAGGATGGATGAAGCGGAGAGCCCCGTTTGGAGTGAGGCTGCAAAGGGCATGCCAAGGGAAGTGTTCTGCTGTGCCAAGACTCGTGCTGCGCACGCTTTTTGGTTGGAGTGAGAAACAGGTTCCTTGGTGTTTTCTGCCAAACGCTTTAGCAGCCCGTTGGTGCTAGTATGGATTTAGGGGATGGATGAAGCGGAGAGCCCCGTTTGGAGTGAGGCTGCAAAGGGCATGCCAAGGGAAGTGTTCTGCTGTGCCAAGACTCGTGCTGCGCACGCTTTGTGGTTGGAGTGAGAAACAGGTTCCTTGGTGCTTTCTGCGAAACGATTTAGCAGCCCGTTGGTGCTAGTATGGAGTCAGGGGATGGATGAAGCGGAGAGCCCCGTTTGGAGTGAGGCTGCAAAGGGCATGCCAAGGGAAGTGTTCTGCTGTGCCAAGACTCGTGCTGCGCACGCTTTGTGGTTGGAGTGAGAAACAGGTTCTTTGGTGTTTTCTGCGAAACGCTTTAGCAGCGCCTTGGTGCTAGTATGGAGTTAGGGGATGGTTGAAGCGTAGAGCCCCGTTTGGAGTGAGACTGCAAAGGGCATGCCAAGGGAAGTGTTCTGCTGTGCCAAGAGTCGTGCTACACACGCTTTTTGGTGGGAGTGAGAAACAGGTTCTTTGGTGTTTTCTGCCAAACGCTTTAGCAGCCCGTTGGTGCTAGTATGGAATTAGGGGATGGATGAAGCGGAGAGCCCCGTTTGGAGTGAGGCTGCAAAGGGCATGCCAAGGGAAGTGTTCTGCTGTGCCAAGACTCGTGCTCCGCACGCTTTGTGGTTGGAGTGAGAAACAGGTTCCTTGGTGTTTTCTGCGAAACGCTTTAGCAGCCTGTTAGTGCTAGTATGGCGTCAGGGGATGGATGAAGCGGAGAGCCCCGTTTGGAGTGAGGCTGCAAAGGGCATGCCAAGGGAAGTGTTCTGCTGTGCCAAGACTCGTGCTGCGCACGCTTTGTGCTTGGAGTGAGAAACAGGTACCTTGGTGTTTTCTGCGAAACGCTTTAGCAGGCCGTTGGTGGTAGTATGGAGTCAGAGGATGGATGAAGCGGAGAACCCCGTTTGGAGTGAGGCTGCAAAGGGCATGCCAAGGGAAGTGTTCTGCTGTGCCAAGACTCGTGCTGCGCACGCTTTGTGGTTGGAGTGAGAAACAGCTTCCTTGGTGTTTTCTGCGAAACGCTTTAGCAGCCTGTTGCTGCTAGTATGGATTTAGGGGATGGATGAAGCGGAGAGCCCCGTTTGGAGTGAGGCTGCAAAGGGCATGCCAAGGGAAGTGTTCTGCTGTGCCAAGACTCGTGCTGCGCACGCTTTGTGGTTGGAGTGAGAAACAGCTTCCTTGGTGCTTTCTGCGAAACGCTTCAGCAGCCCGTTGGTGCTAGTATGGAGTCAGGGGATGGATGAAGCGGAGAGCCCCGTTTGGAGTGAGGCTGCAAAGCGCATGCCAAGGGAAGTGCTCTGCTGTGCCAAGACTCGTGCTGCGCACGCTTTTTGGTTGGAGTGAGAAACAGGTTCCTTGGTGCTTTCTGCGAAACGCTTTAGCAGCCCGTTCGTGCTAGTATCGAGTCAGAGGATGGATGAAGCGGAGAGCCCCGTTTGGAGTGAGGCTGCAAAGGGCATGCCAAGGGAAGTGTTCTGCTGTGCCAAGACTCGTGCTGCGCACGCTTTTTGGTTGGAGTGAGAAACAGGTTCCTTGGTGTTTTCTGCCAAACGCTTTAGCAGCCCGTTGGTACTAGTATGGAGTCAGGGGATGGATGAAGCGGAGAGCCCCGTTTGGAGTGAGGCTGCAAAGGGCATGCCAAGGGAAGTGTTCTGCTGTGCCAAGACTCGTGCTGCGCATGCTTTGTGGTTGGAGTGAGAAACAGCTTCCTTGGTGCTTTCTGCGAAACGATTTAGCAGCCCGTTGGTGCTAGTATGGAGTCAGGGGATGGATGAAGCGGAGAGCCCCGTTTGGAGTGAGGCTGCAAAGGGCATGCCAAGGGAAGTGTTCTGCTGTGCCAAGACTCGTGCTGCGCACGCTTTTTGGTTGGAGTGAGAAACAGGTAGCTTGGTGCTTTCTGCGAAACGCTTTAGCAGCCCGTTGGTGCTAGTATGGAGTCAGGGGATGGATGAAGCGGAGAGCCCCGTTTGGAGTGAGGCTGCAAAGGGCATGCCAAGGGAAGTGTTCTGCTGTGCCAAGACTCGTGCTGCGCACGCTTTGTGGTTGGAGTGAGAAATAGCTTCCTTGGTGCTTTCTGCGAAACGCTTTAGCAGCCCGTTGGTGCTAGTATGGAGTCAGGGGATGGATGAAGCGGAGAGCCCCGTTTGGAGTGAGGCTGCAAAGGGCATGCCAAGGGAAGTGTTCTGCTGTGCCAATACTCGTGCTGCGCACGCTTTGTGGTTGGAGTGAGAAACAGGTTCTTTGGTGTTTTCTGCGAAACGCTTTAGCAGCGCCTTGGTGCTAGTATGGAGTTAGGGGATGGATGAAGCGTAGAGCCCCGTTTGGAGTGAGGCTGCAAAGGGCATGCCAAGGGAAGTGTTCTGCTGTGCCAAGACTCGTGCTACACACGCTTTTTGGTGGGAGTGAGAAACAGGTTCTTTGGTGTTTTCTGCCAAACGCTTTAGCAGCCCGTTGGTGCTAGTATGGAGTCAGGGGATGGATGAAGCGGAGAGCCCCGTTTGGAGTGAGGCTGCAAAGGGCATGCCAAGGGAAGTGTTCTGCTGTGCCAAGACTCGTGCTGCGCACGCTTTGTGGTTGGAGTGAGAAACAGCTTCCTTGGTGTTTTCTGCGAAACGCTTTAGCAGGCCGTTGGTGCTAGTATGGAATTAGGGGATGGATGAAGCGGAGAGCCCCGTTTGGAGTGAGGCTGCAAAGGGCATGCCAAGGGAAGTGTTCTGCTGTGCCAAGACTCGTGCTGCGCACGCTTTGTGGTTGGAGTGAGAAACAGGTTCCTTGGTGTTTTCTGCGAAACGCTTTAGCAGGCCGTTGGTGGTAGTATGGAGTCAGAGGATGGATGAAGCGGAGAACCCCGTTTGGAGTGAGGCTGCAAAGGGCATGCCAAGGGAAGTGTTCTGCTGTGCCAAGACTCGTGCTGCGCACGCTTTGTGGTTGGAGTGAGAAACAGCTTCCTTGGTGTTTTCTGCGAAACGCTTTAGCAGCCTGTTGCTGCTGGTATGGATTTAGGGGATGGATGAAGCGGAGAGCCCCGTTTGGAGTGAGGCTGCAAAGGGCATGCCAAGGCAAGTGTTCTGCTGTGCCAAGACTCGTGCTGCGCACGCTTTGTGGTTGGAGTGAGAAACAGCTTCCTTGGTGCTTTCTGCGAAACGCTTCAGCAGCCCGTTGGTGCTAGTATGGAGTCAGGGGATGGATGAAGCGGAGAGCCCCGTTTGGAGTGAGGCTGCAAAGGGCATGCCAAGGGAAGTGTTCTGCTGTGCCAAGACTCGTGCTGCGCACGCTTTTTGTTTGGAGTGAGAAACAGGTTCCTTGGTGCTTTCTGCCAAACGCTTTAGCAGCCCGTTGGTGCTAGTATGGAGTCAGGGGATGGATGAAGCGGAGAGCCCCGTTTGGAGTGAGGCTGCAAAGGGCATGCCCAGGGAAGTGTTCTGCTGTGCCAAGACTCGTGCTGCGCACGCTTTGTGGTTGGAGTGAGAAACAGGTTCCTTGGTGTTTTCTGCGAAACGCTTTAGCAGCCCCTTGGTGCTAGTATGGAATTAGGGGATGGATGAAGCGGAGAGCCCCGTTTGAGTGAGGCTGCAAAGTGCATGCCAAGGGAAGTGTTCTGCTGTGCCAAGACTCGTGCTGCACACGCTTTTTGGTTGGAGTGAGAAACAGGTTCCTTGGTGCTTTCTCCCAAAGGCTTTAGCAGCCCGTTGGTGCTAGCATGGAATTAGGGGATGGATGAAGCGGAGAGCCCCGTTTGGAGTGAGGCTGCAAAGGGCATGCCAAGGGAAGTGTTCTGCTGTGCCAAGACTCGTGCTGCGCACGCTTTGTGGTTGGAGTGAGAAACAGCTTCCTTGGTGTTTTCTGCGAAACGCTTTAGCAGCCTGTTGCTGCTGGTATGGATTTAGGGGATGGATGAAGCGGAGAGCCCCGTTTGGAGTGAGGCTGCAAAGGGCATGCCAAGGGAAGTGTTCTGCTGTGCCAAGACTCGTGCTGCGCATGCTTTGTGGTTGGAGTGAGAAACAGGTTCCTTGGTGCTTTCTGCGAATCGCTTTAGCAGCCCGTTGGTGCTAGTATGGAATTAGGGGATGGATGAAGCGGAGAGCCCCGTTTGGAGTGAGGCTGCAAAGGGCATGCCAAGGGAAGTGTTCTGCTGTGCCAAGACTCGTGCTGCGCACGCTTTGTGGTTGGAGTGAGAAACAGCTTCCTTGGTGTTTTCTGCGAAACGCTTTAGCAGCCTGTTGCTGCTGGTATGGATTTAGGGGATGGATGAAGCGGGGAGCCCCGTTTGGAGTGAGGCTGCAAAGGGCATGCCAAGGGAAGTGTTCTGCTGTGCCAAGACTCGTGCTGCGCATGCTTTGTGGTTGGAGTGAGAAACAGGTTCCTTGGTGCTTTCTGCGAAACGCTTTAGCAGCGCGTTGGTGCTAGTATGGAATTAGGGGATGGATGAAGCGGAGAGCCCCGTTTGGAGTGAGGCTGCAAAGGGCATGCCAAGGGAAGTGTTCTGCTGTGCCAAGACTCGTGCTGCGCACGCTTTGTGGTTGGAGTGAGAAACAGGTTCCTTGGTGCTTTCTGCGAAACGCTTCAGCAGCCCGTTGGTGCTAGTATGGAGTCAGGGGATGGATGAAGCGGAGAGCCCCGTTTGGAGTGAGGCTGCAAAGGGTATGCCAGGGGAAGTGTTCTGCTGTGCCAAGACTCGTGCTGCACACGCTTTGTGGTTGGAGTGAGAAACAGGTTCCTTGGTGTTTTCTGCGAAACGCTTTAGCAGGCCGTTGGTGCTAGTATGGAGTCATGGAATGGATCAAGCGGAGAGCCCCGTTTGGAGTGAGGCTGCAAAGCGCATGCCAAGGGAAGTGTTCTGCTGTGCCAAGACTCGTGCTGCGCACGCTTTGTGGTTGGAGTGAGAAACAGCTTCCTTGGTGTTTTCTGCGAAACGCTTTAGCAGGCCGTTGGTGCTAGTATGGAGTCAGGGAATGGATGAAGCGGAGAGTCCCGTTTGGAGTGAGGCTGCAAAGGGCATGCCAAGGGAAGTGTTCTGCTGTGCCAAGACTCGTGCTGCGCACGCTTTGTGGTTGGAGTGAGAAACAGGTTCCTTGGTGTTTTCTGCGAAACGCTTTAGCAGCCCGTTGGTGCTAGTATGGAGTCAGGGGATGGATGAAGCGGAGAGCCCCGTTTGGAGTGAGGCTGCAAAGGGCATGCCAGGGGAAGTGTTCTGCTGTGCCAAGACTCGTGCTGCGCACGCTTTGTGGTTGGAGTGAGAAACAGGTTCCTTGGTGTTTTCTGCCAAACGCTTTAGCAGCCTCTTGGTGCTAGTATGGATTTAGGGGATGGATGAAGGGGGGAGCCCCATTTGGAGTGAGGCTGCAAAGGGCATGCCAGGGGAAGTGTTCTGCTGTGCCAAGACTCGTGCTGCGCAAGCTTTGTGGGTGGAGTGAGAAACAGGTTCCTTGGTGTTTTCTGCGAAATTCTTTATCAGCCTGTTGGTGCTAGTATGGATTTAGGGGATGGATGAAGGGGAGAGCCCCATTTGGAGTGAGGCTGGAAAGCGCATGCCAAGGGAAGTGTTCTGCTGTGCCAAGACTCGTGCTGCGCACGCTTTGTGGTTGGAGTGAGAAACAGCTTCCTTGGTGTTTTCTGCGAAACGCTTTAGCAGCCCGTTGTTGCTACTATGGAGTCAGGGAATAGATGAAGCGGAGAGCCCCGTTTGGAGTGAGGCTGCAAAGGGCATGCCAAGGGAAGTGTTCTGCTATGCCAAGACTCGTGCTGCGCACACTTTGTGGTTGGAGTGAGAAACAGGTTCCTTGGTGTTTTCTGCGAAACGCTTCAGCAGCCCGTTGGTGCTAGTATGGAGTCAGGGGATGGATGAAGCGGAGAGCCCCGTTTGGAGTGAGGCTGCAAAGGGAATGCCAGGGGAAGTGTTCTGCTGTGCCAAGACTCGTGCTGCGCACGCTTTGTGGTTGGAGTGAGAAACAGGTTCTTTGGTGTTTTCTGCGAAACGCTTTAGCAGCCTGTTGGTGCTAGTATGGAGTCAGGGGATGGATGAAGGGGAGAGCCCCGTTTGGAGTGAGGCTGCAAAGGGCATGGCAAGTGTAGTGTTCTGCTATGCCAAGACTCGTGCTGCGCACGCTTTGTGGTTGGAGTGAGAAACAGGTTCTTTGGTGTTTTCTGCGAAACGCTTTAGCAGCGCGTTGGTGCTAGTATGGAGTTAGGGGATGGATGAAGCGGAGAGCCCCGTTTGGAGTGAGGCTGCAGAGCGCATGCCAAGGGAAGTGTTCTGCTATGCCAAGACTCGTGCTGCACACGCTTTGTGGTTGGAGTGAGAAACAGGTTCTTTGGTGTTTTCTGCGAAACGCTTTAGCAGCCCGTTGGTGCTAGTATGGAATCAGGGGATGGATGAAGCGGAGAGCCCCGTTTGGAGTGAGGCTGCAAAGGGCATGCCAAGGGAAGTGTTCTGCTGTGTCATGACTCGTGCTGCGCACGCTTTTTGGTTGGAGTGAGAAACAGGTTCCTTGGTGTTTTCTGCGAAACACTTTAGCAGCCCGTTGGTGCTAGTATGGAGTCAGGGGATGGATGAAGCGGAGAGCCCCGTTTGGAGTGAGGCTGCAAAGGGCATGCCAAGGGAAGTGTTCTGCTGTGCCAAGACTCGTGCTGCGCACGCTTTGTGGTTGGAGTGAGAAACAGCTTCCTTGGTGTTTTCTGCGAAACACTTTAGCAGCCCGTTGGTGCTAGTATGGAGTCAGGGGATGGATGAAGCGGAGAGCCCCGTTTGGAGTGAGGCTGCAAAGGGCATGCCAAGGGAAGTGTTCTGCTGTGCCAAGACTCGTGCTGCGCACGCTTTGTGGTGGGAGTGAGAAACAGGGTCCTTGGTGTTTTCTGCGAAACGCTTTAGCAGCCCGTTGGTGCTAGTATCGAGTCAGGGGATGGATGAAGCGGAGAGCCCCGTTTGGAGTGAGGCTGCAAAGGGCATGCCAAGGGAAGTGTTCTGCTGTGCCAAGACTCGTGCTGCGCATGCTTTGTGGTTGGAGTGAGAAACAGGTTCCTTGGTGCTTTCTGCGAAACGCTTTAGCAGCGCGTTGGTGCTAGTATGGAATTAGAGGATGGATGAAGCGGAGAGCCCCGTTTGGAGTGAGGCTGCAAAGGGCATGCCAAGGGAAGTGTTCTGCTGTGCCAAGACTCGTGCTGCGCACGCTTTGTGGTTGGAGTGAGAAACAGGTTCCTTGGTGCTTTCCGCGAAACGCTTTAGCAGCCCGTTGGTGCTAGTATGGAGTCAGGGGATGGATGAAGCGGAGAGCCCCGTTTGGAGTGAGGCTGCAAAGGGCATGCCAAGGGAAGTGTTCTGCTGTGCCAAGACTCGTGCTGCGCACGCTTTGTGGTTGGAGTGAGAAACAGGTTCTTTGGTGTTTTCTGCGAAACGCTTTAGCAGCGCCTTGGTGCTAGTATGGAGTTAGGGGATGGATGAAGCGTAGAGCCCCGTTTGGAGTGAGGCTGCAAAGGGCATGCCAAGGGAAGTGTTCTGCTGTGCCAAGACTCGTGCTACACACGCTTTTTGGTGGGAGTGAGAAACAGGTTCTTTGGTGTTTTCTGCCAAACGCTTTAGCAGCCCGTTGGTGCTAGTATGGAGTCAGGGGATGGATGAAGCGGAGAGCCCCGTTTGGAGTGAGGCTGCAAAGGGCATGCCAAGGGAAGTGTTCTGCTGTGCCAAGACTCGTGCTGCGCACGCTTTGTGGTTGGAGTGAGAAACAGGTTCCTTGGTGTTTTCTGCGAAACGCTTTAGCAGCCTGTTAGTGCTAGTATGGCGTCAGGGGATGGATGAAGCGGAGAGCCCCGTTTGGAGTGAGGCTGCAAAGGGCATGCCAAGGGAAGTGTTCTGCTGTGCCAAGACTCGTGCTGCGCACGCTTTGTGGTTGGAGTGAGAAACAGGTTCCTTGGTGTTTTCTGCGAAACGCTTTAGCAGGCCGTTGGTGGTAGTATGGAGTCAGAGGATGGATGAAGCGGAGAACCCCGTTTGGAGTGAGGCTGCAAAGGGCATGCCAAGGGAAGTGTTCTGCTGTGCCAAGACTCGTGCTGCGCACGCTTTGTGGTTGGAGTGAGAAACAGCTTCCTTGGTGTTTTCTGCGAAACGCTTTAGCAGCCTGTTGCTGCTGGTATGGATTTAGGGGATGGATGAAGCGGAGAGCCCCGTTTGGAGTGAGGCTGCAAAGGGCATGCCAAGGGAAGTGTTCTGCTGTGCCAAGACTCGTGCTGCGCACTCTTTGTGGTTGGAGTGAGAAACAGCTTCCTTGGTGCTTTCTGCGAAACGCTTCAGCAGCCCGTTGGTGCTAGTATGGAGTCAGGGGATGGATGAAGCGGAGAGCCCCGTTTGGAGTGAGGCTGCAAAGGGCATGCCAAGGGAAGTGTTCTGCTGTGCCAAGACTCGTGCTGCGCACGCTTTGTGGTTGGAGTGAGAAACAGGTTCCTTGGTGCTTTCTGCCAAACGCTTTAGCAGCCCGTTGGTGCTAGTATGGAGTCAGGGGATGGATGAAGCGGAGAGCCCCGTTTGGAGTGAGTCTGCAAAGGGCATGCCCAGGGAAGTGTTCTGCTGTGCCAAGACTCGTGCTGCGCACGCTTTGTGGTTGGAGTGAGAAACAGGTTCCTTGGTGTTTTCTGCGAAACGCTTTAGCAGCCCGTTGGTGCTAGTATGGAATTAGGGGATGGATGAAGCGGAGAGCCCCGTTTGAGTGAGGCTGCAAAGTGCATGCCAAGGGAAGTGTTCTGCTGTGCCAAGACTCGTGCTGTGCACGCTTTTTGGTTGGAGTGAGAAACAGGTTCCTTGGTGCTTTCTCCCAAAGGCTTTAGCAGCCCGTTGGTGCTAGCATGGAATTAGGGGATGGATGAAGCGGAGAGCCCCGTTTGGAGTGAGGCTGCAAAGGGCATGCCAAGGGAAGTGTTCTGCTGTGCCAAGACTCGTGCTGCGCATGCTTTGTGGTTGGAGTGAGAAACAGGTTCCTTGGTGCTTTCTGCGAATCGCTTTAGCAGCCCGTTGGTGCTAGTATGGAATTAGGGGATGGATGAAGCGGAGAGCCCCGTTTGGAGTGAGGCTGCAAAGGGCATGCCAAGGGAAGTGTTCTGCTGTGCCAAGACTCGTGCTGCGCACGCTTTGTGGTTGGAGTGAGAAACAGCTTCCTTGGTGTTTTCTGCGAAACGCTTTAGCAGCCTGTTGCTGCTGGTATGGATTTAGGGGATGGATGAAGCGGAGAGCCCCGTTTGGAGTGAGGCTGCAAAGGGCATGCCAAGGGAAGTGTTCTGCTGTGCCAAGACTCGTGCTGCGCATGCTTTGTGGTTGGAGTGAGAAACAGGTTCCTTGGTGCTTTCTGCGAAACGCTTTAGCAGCGCGTTGGTGCTAGTATGGAATTAGGGGATGGATGAAGCGGAGAGCCCCGTTTGGAGTGAGGCTGCAAAGGGCATGCCAAGGGAAGTGTTCTGCTGTGCCAAGACTCGTGCTGCGCACGCTTTGTGGTTGGAGTGAGAAACAGCTTCCTTGGTGCTTTCTGCGAAACGCTTCAGCAGCCCGTTGGTGCTAGTATGGAGTCAGGGGATGGATGAAGCGGAGAGCCCCGTTTGGAGTGAGGCTGCAAAGGGTATGCCAGGGGAAGTGTTCTGCTGTGCCAAGACTCGTGCTGCACACGCTTTGTGGTTGGAGTGAGAAACAGGTTCCTTGGTGTTTTCTGCGAAACGCTTTAGCAGGCCGTTGGTGCTAGTATGGAGTCATGGAATGGATCAAGCGGAGAGCCCCGTTTGGAGTGAGGCTGCAAAGCGCATGCCAAGGGAAGTGTTCTGCTGTGCCAAGACTCGTGCTGCGCACGCTTTGTGGTTGGAGTGAGAAACAGCTTCCTTGGTGTTTTCTGCGAAACGCTTTAGCAGGCCGTTGGTGCTAGTATGGAGTCAGGGAATGGATGAAGGGGGGAGCCCCATTGGGAGTGAGGCTGAAAGGGCATGCCAGGGGAAGTGTTCTGCTGTGCCAAGACTCGTGCTGCGCAAGCTTTGTGGGTGGAGTGAGAAACAGGTTCCTTGGTGTTTTCTGCGAAATTCTTTATCAGCCTGTTGGTGCTAGTATGGATTTAGGGGATGGATGAAGGGGAGAGCCCCATTTGGAGTGAGGCTGGAAAGCGCATGCCAAGGGAAGTGTTCTGCTGTGCCAAGACTCGTGCTGCGCACGCTTTGTGGTTGGAGTGAGAAACAGCTTCCATGGTGTTTTCTGCGAAACGCTTTAGCAGCCCGTTGTTGCTACTATGGAGTCAGGGAATAGATGAAGCGGAGAGCCCCGTTTGGAGTGAGGCTGCAAAGGGCATGCCAAGGGAAGTGTTCTGCTATGCCAAGACTCGTGCTGCGCACACTTTGTGGTTGGAGTGAGAAACAGGTTCCTTGGTGTTTTCTGCGAAACGCTTCAGCAGCCCGTTGGTGCTAGTATGGAGTCAGGGGATGGATGAAGCGGAGAGCCCCGTTTGGAGTGAGGCTGCAAAGGGCATGCCAGGGGAAGTGTTCTGCTGTGCCAAGACTCGTGCTGCGCACGCTTTGTGGTTGGAGTGAGATACAGGTTCTTTGGTGTTTTCTGCGAAACGCTTTAGCAGCCTGTTGGTGCTAGTATGGAGTCAGGGGATGGATGAAGGGGAGAGCCCCGTTTGGAGTGAGGCTGCAAAGGGCATGCCAAGTGTTGTGTTCTGCTATGCCAAGACTCGTGCTGCGCACGCTTTGTGGTTGGAGTGAGAAATAGGTTCTTTGGTGTTTTCTGCGAAACGCTTTAGCAGCGCGTTGGTGCTAGTATGGAGTCAGGGGATGGATGAAGCGGAGAGCCCCGTTTGGAGTGAGGCTGCAAAGGGTATGCCAGGGGAAGTGTTCTGCTGTGCCAAGACTCGTGCTGCACACGCTTTGTGGTTGGAGTGAGAAACAGGTTCCTTGGTGTTTTCTGCGAAACGCTTTAGCAGGCCGTTGGTGCTAGTATGGAGTCATGGAATGGATCAAGCGGAGAGCCCCGTTTGGAGTGAGGCTGCAAAGCGCATGCCAAGGGAAGTGTTCTGCTGTGCCAAGACTCGTGCTGCGCACGCTTTGTGGTTGGAGTGAGAAACAGCTTCCTTGGTGTTTTCTGCGAAACGCTTTAGCAGGCCGTTGGTGCTAGTATGGAGTCAGGGAATGGATGAAGCGGAGAGCCCCGTTTGTAGTGAGGCTGCAAAGGGCATGCCAAGGGAAGTGTTCTGCTGTGCCAAGACTCGTGCTGCGCACGCTTTGTGGTTGGAGTGAGAAACAGGTTCCTTGGTGTTTTCTGCGAAACGCTTTAGCAGCCCGTTGGTGCTAGTATGGAGTCAGGGGATGGATGAAGCGGAGAGCCCCGTTTGGAGTGAGGCTGCAAAGGGCATGCCAGGGGAAGTGTTCTGCTGTGCCAAGACTCATGCTGCGCACGCTTTGTGGTTGGAGTGAGAAACAGGTTCCTTGGTGTTTTCTGCCAAACGCTTTAGCAGCCTCTTGGTGCTAGTATGGATTTAGGGGATGGATAAAGGGGGGAGCCCCATTTGGAGTGAGGCTGCAAAGGGCATGCCAGGGGAAGTGTTCTGCTGTGCCAAGACTCGTGCTGCGCAAGCTTTGTGGGTGGAGTGAGAAACAGGTTCCTTGGTGTTTTCTGCGAAATTCTTTATCAGCCTGTTGGTGCTAGTATGGATTTAGGGGATGGATGAAGGGGAGAGCCCCATTTGGAGTGAGGCTGGAAAGCGCATGCCAAGGGAAGTGTTCTGCTGTGCCAAGACTCGTGCTGCGCACGCTTTGTGGTTGGAGTGAGAAACAGCGTCCTTGGTGTTTTCTGCGAAACGCTTTAGCAGCCCGTTGTTGCTACTATGGAGTCAGGGAATAGATGAAGCGGAGAGCCCCGTTTGGAGTGAGGCTGCAAAGGGCATGCCAAGGGAAGTGTTCTGCTATGCCAAGACTCGTGCTGCGCACACTTTGTGGTTGGAGTGAGAAACAGGTTCCTTGGTGTTTTCTGCGAAACGCTTCAGCAGCCCGTTGGTGCTAGTATGGAGTCAGGGGATGGATGAAGCGGAGAGCCCCGTTTGGAGTGAGGCTGCAAAGGGCATGCCAGGGGAAGTGTTCTGCTGTGCCAAGACTCGTGATGCGCACGCTTTGTGGTTGGAGTGAGAAACAGGTTCTTTGGTGTTTTCTGCGAAACGCTTTAGCAGCCTGTTGGTGCTAGTATGGAGTCAGGGGATGGATGAAGGGGAGAGCCCCGTTTGGAGTGAGGCTGCAAAGGGCATGCCAAGTGTAGTGTTCTGCTATGCCAAGACTCGTGCTGCGCACGCTTTGTGGTTGGAGTGAGAAATAGGTTCTTTGGTGTTTTCTGCGAAACGCTTTAGCAGCGCGTTGGTGCTAGTATGGAGTTAGGGGATGGATGAAGCGGAGAGCCCCGTTTGGAGTGAGGCTGCAGAGCGCATGCCAAGGGAAGTGTTCTGCTGTGCCAAGACTCGTGCTGCACACGCTTTTTGGTTGGAGTGAGAAACAGGTTCTTTGGTGTTTTCTGCGAAACGCTTTAGCAGCCCGTTGGTGCTAGTATGGAATCAGGGGATGGATGAAGCGGAGAGCCCCGTTTGGAGTGAGGCTGCAAAGGGCATGCCAAGGGAAGTGTTCTGCTGTGCCATGACTCGTGCTGCGCACGCTTTTTGGTTGGAGTGAGAAACAGGTTCCTTGGTGTTTTCTGCGAAACACTTTAGCAGCCCGTTGGTGCTAGTATGGAGTCAGGGGATGGATGAAGCGGAGAGCCCCGTTTGGAGTGAGGCTGCAAAGGGCATGCCAAGGGAAGTGTTCTGCTATGCCAAGACTCGTGCTGCGCACGCTTTGTGGTTGGAGTGAGAAACAGGTTCCTTGGTGTTTTCTGCGAAACGCTTTAGCAGCCCGTTGGTGCTAGTATGGAGTCAGGGGATGGATGAAGCGGAGAGCCCCGTTTGGAGTGAGGCTGCAAAGGGCATGCCAAGGGAAGTGTTCTGCTGTGCCAAGACTCGTGCTGCGCACGCTTTGTGGTGGGAGTGAGAAACAGGGTCCTTGGTGTTTTCTGCGAAACGCTTTAGCAGCCCGTTGGTGCTAGTATCGAGTCAGGGGATGGATGAAGCGGAGAGCCCCGTTTGGAGTGAGGCTGCAAAGGGCATGCCAAGGGAAGTGTTCTGCTATGCCAAGACTCGTGCTGCGCACGCTTTGTGTTTGGAGTGAGAAACAGGTTCTTTGGTGTTTTCTGCGAAACGCTTCAGCAGCCCGTTGGTGCTACTATGGAGTCAGGGGATGGATGAAGCGGAGAGCCCCGTTTGGAGTGAGGCTGCAAAGCGCATGCCAAGGGAAGTGTTCTGCTGTGCCAAGACTCGTGCTGCGCATGCTTTGTGGTTGGAGTGAGAAACAGGTTCCTTGGTGTTTTCTGCGAAACGCCTTAGCAGCCCGTTGGTGCTAGTATGGAGTCAGGGGATGGATGAAGCGGAGAGCCCCGTTTGGAGTGAGGCTGCAAAGGGCATGCTAGGGGAAGTGTTCTGCTGTGCCAAGACTCGTGCTGCGCACGCTTTGTGGTTGGAGTGAGAAACAGCTTCCTTGGTGTTTTCTGCGAAACGCTTTAGCAGCCTGTTGCTGCTGGTATGGATTTAGGGGATGGATGAAGCGGAGAGCCCCGTTTGGAGTGAGGCTGCAAAGGGCATGCCAAGGGAAGTGTTCTGCTGTGCCAAGACTCGTGCTGCGCATGCTTTGTGGTTGGAGTGAGAAACAGGTTCCTTGGTGCTTTCTGCGAAACGCTTTAGCAGCGCGTTGGTGCTAGTATGGAATTAGGGGATGGATGAAGCGGAGAGCCCCGTTTGGAGTGAGGCTGCAAAGGGCATGCCAAGGGAAGTGTTCTGCTATGCCAAGACTCGTGCTGCGCAGGCTTTGTGGTTGGAGTTAGAAACAGCTTCCTTGGTGCTTTCTGCGAAACGCTTCAGCAGCCCGTTGGTGCTAGTATGGAGTCAGGGGATGGATGAAGCGGAGAGCCCCGTTTGGAGTGAGGCTGCAAAGGGTATGCCAGGGGAAGTGTTCTGCTGTGCCAAGACTCGTGCTGCACACGCTTTGTGGTTGGAGTGAGAAACAGGTTCCTTGGTGTTTTCTGCGAAACGCTTTAGCAGGCCGTTGGTGCTAGTATGGAGTCATGGAATGGATCAAGCGGAGAGCCCCGTTTGGAGTGAGGCTGCAAAGCGCATGCCAAGGGAAGTGTTCTGCTGTGCCAAGACTCGTGCTGCGCACGCTTTGTGGTTGGAGTGAGAAACAGCTTCCTTGGTGTTTTCTGCAAAACGCTTTAGCAGGCCGTTGGTGCTAGTATGGAGTCAGGGAATGGATGAAGGGGGGAGCCCCATTGGGAGTGAGGCTGAAAGGGCATGCCAGGGGAAGTGTTCTGCTGTGCCAAGACTCGTGCTGCGCAAGCTTTGTGGGTGGAGTGAGAAACAGGTTCCTTGGTGTTTTCTGCGAAATTCTTTATCAGCCTGTTGGTGCTAGTATGGTTTTAGGGGATGGATGAAGGGGAGAGCCCCATTTGGAGTGAGGCTGGAAAGCGCATGCCAAGGGAAGTGTTCTGCTATGCCAAGACTCGTGCTGCGCACACTTTGTGGTTGGAGTGAGAAACAGGTTCCTTGGTGTTTTCTGCGAAACGCTTCAGCAGCCCGTTGGTGCTAGTATGGAGTCAGGGGATGGATGAAGCGGAGAGCCCCGTTTGGAGTGAGGCTGCAAAGGGCATGCCAGGGGAAGTGTTCTGCTGTGCCAAGACTCGTGCTGCGCACGCTTTGTGGTTGGAGTGAGAAACAGGTTCTTTGGTGTTTTCTGCGAAACGCTTTAGCAGCCTGTTGGTGCTAGTATGGAGTCAGGGGATGGATGAAGGGGAGAGCCCCGTTTGGAGTGAGGCTGCAAAGGGCATGCCAAGTGTTGTGTTCTGCTATGCCAAGACTCGTGCTGCGCACGCTTTGTGGTTGGAGTGAGAAATAGGTTCTTTGGTGTTTTCTGCGAAACGCTTTAGCAGCGCGTTGGTGCTAGTATGGAGTTAGGGGATGGATGAAGCGGAGAGCCCCGTTTGGAGTGAGGCTGCAAAGGGCATGCCAAGGGAAGTGTTCTGCTGTGCCAAGACTCGTGCTGCGCACGCTTTGTGGTTGGAGTGAGAAACAGCTTCCTTGGTGCTTTCTGCGAAACGCTTCAGCAGCCCGTTGGTGCTAGTATGGAGTCAGGGGATGGATGAAGCGGAGAGCCCCGTTTGGAGTGAGGCTGCAAAGGGTATGCCAGGGGAAGTGTTCTGCTGTGCCAAGACTCGTGCTGCACACGCTTTGTGGTTGGAGTGAGAAACAGGTTCCTTGGTGTTTTCTGCGAAACGCTTTAGCAGGCCGTTGGTGCTAGTATGGAGTCATGGAATGGATGAAGCGGAGAGCCCCGTTTGGAGTGAGGCTGCAAAGCGCATGCCAAGGGAAGTGTTCTGCTGTGCCAAGACTCGTGCTGCGCACGCTTTGTGGTTGGAGTGAGAAACAGCTTCCTTGGTGTTTTCTGCGAAACGCTTTAGCAGGCCGTTGGTGCTAGTATGGAGTCAGGGAATGGATGAAGCGGAGAGCCCCGTTTGGAGTGAGGCTGCAAAGGGCATGCCAAGGGAAGTGTTCTGCTGTGCCAAGACTCGTGCTGCGCACGCTTTGTGGTTGGAGTGAGAAACAGGTTCCTTGGTGTTTTCTGCGAAACGCTTTAGCAGCCCGTTGCTGCTAGTATGGAGTCAGGGGATGGATGAAGCGGAGAGCCCCGTTTGGAGTGAGGCTGCAAAGGGCATGCCAGGGGAAGTGTTCTGCTGTGCCAAGACTCGTGCTGCGCACGCTTTGTCGTTGGAGTGAGAAACAGCTTCCTTGGTGTTTTCTGCGAAACGCTTTAGCAGCGCGTTGTTGCTACTATGGAGTCAGGGAATAGATGAAGCGGAGAGCCCCGTTTGGAGTGAGGCTGCAAAGGGCATGCCAAGGGAAGTGTTCTGCTATGCCAAGACTCGTGCTGCGCACACTTTGTGGTTGGAGTGAGAAACAGGTTCCTTGGTGTTTTCTGCGAAACGCTTCAGCAGCCCGTTGGTGCTAGTATGGAGTTAGGGGATGGATGAAGCGGAGAGCCCCGTTTGGAGTGAGGCTGCAAAGGGCATGCCAGGGGAAGTGTTCTGCTGTGCCAAGACTCGTGATGCGCACGCTTTGTGGTTGGAGTGAGAAACAGGTTCTTTGGTGTTTTCTGCGAAACGCTTTAGCAGCCTGTTGGTGCTAGTATGGAGTCAGGGGATGGATGAAGGGGAGAGCCCCGTTTGGAGTGAGGCTGCAAAGGGCATGCCAAGTGTAGTGTTCTGCTATGCCAAGACTCGTGCTGCGCACGCTTTGTGGTTGGAGTGAGAAATAGGTTCTTTGGTGTTTTCTGCGAAACGCTTTAGCAGCGCGTTGGTGCTAGTATGGAGTTAGGGGATGGATGAAGCGGAGAGCCCCGTTTGGAGTGAGGCTGCAGAGCGCATGCCAAGGGAAGTGTTCTGCTGTGCCAAGACTCGTGCTGCACACGCTTTTTGGTTGGAGTGAGAAACAGGTTCTTTGGTGTTTTCTGCGAAACGCTTTAGCAGCCCGTTGGTGCTAGTATGGAATCAGGGGATGGATGAAGCGGAGAGCCCCGTTTGGAGTGAGGCTGCAAAGGGCATGCCAAGGGAAGTGTTCTGCTGTGCCATGACTCGTGCTGCGCACGCTTTTTGGTTGGAGTGAGAAACAGGTTCCTTGGTGTTTTCTGCGAAACGCTTTAGCAGCCCGTTGGTGCTAGTATGGAGTCAGGGGATGGATGAAGCGGAGAGCCCCGTTTGGAGTTAGGCTGCAAAGGGCATGCCAAGGGAAGTGTTCTGCTGTGCCAAGACTCGTGCTGCGCACGCTTTGTGGTGGGAGTGAGAAACAGGGTCCTTGGTGTTTTCTGCGAAACGCTTTAGCAGCCCGTTGGTGCTAGTATCGAGTCAGGGGATGGATGAAGCGGAGAGCCCCGTTTGGAGTGAGGCTGCAAAGGGCATGCCAAGGGAAGTGTTCTGCTATGCCAAGACTCGTGCTGCGCACGCTTTGTGTTTGGAGTGAGAAACAGGTTCTTTGGTGTTTTCTGCGAAACGCTTCAGCAGCCCGTTGGTGCTACTATGGAGTCAGGGGATGGATGAAGCGGAGAGCCCCGTTTGGAGTGAGGCTGCAAAGCGCATGCCAAGGGAAGTGTTCTGCTGTGCCAAGACTCGTGCTGCGCACGCTTTTTGGTTGGAGTGAGAAACAGGTTCTTTGGTGTTTTCTGCGAAACGCTTTAGCAGCCCATTGGTGCTAGTATGGAATCAGGGGATGGATGAAGCGGAGAGCCCCGTTTGGAGTGAGGCTGCAAAGGGCATGCCAAGGGAAGTGTTCTGCTGTGCCAAGACTCGTGCTGCGCACGCTTTGTGGTTGGAGTGAGAAACAGGTTCCTTGGTGTTTTCTGCGAAACGCTTTAGCAGCCCGTTGGTGCTAGTATGGAGTCAGGGGATGGATGAAGCGCAGAGCCCCGTTTGGAGTGAGGCTGCAAAGCGCATGCCAAGGGAAGTGTTCTGCTGTGCCAAGACTCGTGCTGCGCACGCTTTGTGGTTGGAGTGAGAAACAGGTTCCTTAGTGTTTTCTGCGAAACGCTTTAGCAGCCTGTTGGTGCTAGTATGGATTTCGGGGATGGATGAAGGGGAAAGCCCCGTTTGGAGTGAGGCTGCAAAGCGCATGCCAAGTGTAGTGTTCTGCTATGCCAAGACTCGTGCTGCGCACGCTTTGTGGTTGGAGTGAGAAACAGGTTCTTTGGTGTTTTCTGCAAAACGCTTTAGCAGCGCGTTGGTGCTAGTATGGAGTTAGGGGATGGATGAAGCGCAGAGCCCCGTTTGGAGTTAGGCTGCAGAGCGCATTCCAAGTGAAGTGTTCTGCTGTGCCAAGACTCGTGCTGCGCATGCTTTGTGGTTGGAGTGAGAAACAGGTTCCTTGGTGTTTTCTGCGAAACGCTTTAGCAGCCCGTTGGTGCTAGTATGGAGTCAGGGGATGGATGAAGCGCAGAGCCCCGTTTGGAGTGAGGCTGAAAAGCGCATGCCAAGGGAAGTGTTCTGCTGTGCCAAGACTCGTGCTGCGCACGCTTTGTGGTTGGAGTGAGAAACAGCTTCCTTGGTGTTTTCTGCGAAACGCTTTAGCAGCCTGTTGGTGCTAGTATGGAGTCAGGGGATGGATGAAGCGGAGAGCCCCGTTTGGAGTGAGGCTGCAAAGGGCATGCCAGGGGAAGTGTTCTGCTGTGCCAAGACTCGTGCTGCGCACGCTTTGTGGTTGGAGTGAGAAACAGGTTCCTTAGTGTTTTCTGCGAAACGCTTTAGCAGCCTGTTGGTGCTAGTATGGATTTCGGGGATGGATGAAGGGGAAAGCCCCGTTTGGAGTGAGGCTGCAAAGGGCATGCCAAGTGTAGTGTTCTGCTATGCCAAGACTCGTGCTGCGCACGCTTTGTGGTTGGAGTGAGAAACAGGTTCTTTGGTGTTTTCTGCGAAACGCTTAAGCAGCGCGTTGGTGCTAGCATGGAGTTAGGGGATGGATGAAGCGGAGAGCCCCGTTTGGAGTGAGGCTGAAAAGGGAATGCCGAGGGAAGTGTTCTGCTCTGCCAAGACTCGTGCTGCACACGCTTTTTGGTGGGAGTGAGAAACAGGTTCCTTGGTGTTTTCTGCGAAACGCTTTAGCAGCCCGTTGGTGCTAGTATCGAGTCAGAGGATGGATGAAGCGGAGAGCCCCGTTTGGAGTGAGGCTGCAAAGGGCATGCCAAGGGAAGTGTTCTGCTGTGCCAAGACTCGTGCTGCGCACGCTTTGTGGTTGGAGTGAGAAACAGATTCCTTGGTGTTTTCTGCGAAACGCTTTAGCAGCCTGTTGGTGCTAGTATGGAGTCAGGGGATGGATGAAGCGGAGAGCCCCGTTTGGAGTGAGGCTGCAAAGGGCATGCCAGGGGAAGTGTTCTGCTGTGCCAAGACTCGTGCTGCGCACGCTTTGTGGTTGGAGTGAGAAACAGGTTCCTTAGTGTTTTCTGCGAAACGCTTTAGCAGCCTGTTGGTGCTAGTATGGATTTCGGGGATGGATGAAGGGGAAAGCCCCGTTTGGAGTGAGGCTGCAAAGGGCATGCCAAGTGTAGTGTTCTGCTATGCCAAGACTCGTGCTGCGCACGCTTTGTGGTTGGAGTGAGAAACAGGTTCTTTGGTGTTTTCTGCGAAACGCTTAAGCAGCGCGTTGGTGCTAGCATGGAGTTAGGGGATGGATGAAGCGGAGAGCCCCGTTTGGAGTGAGGCTGAAAAGGGAATGCCGAGGGAAGTGTTCTGCTCTGCCAAGACTCGTGCTGCACACGCTTTTTGGTGGGAGTGAGAAACAGGTTCCTTGGTGTTTTCTGCGAAACGCTTTAGCAGCCCGTTGGTGCTAGTATCGAGTCAGAGGATGGATGAAGCGGAGAGCCCCGTTTGGAGTGAGGCTGCAAAGGGCATGCCAAGGGAAGTGTTCTGCTGTGCCAAGACTCGTGCTGCGCACGCTTTGTGGTTGGAGTGAGAAACAGCTTCCTTGGTGTTTTCTGCGAAACGCTTTAGCAGCCTGTTGGTGCTAGTATGGAGTCAGGGGATGGATGAAGCGGAGAGCCCCGTTTGGAGTGAGGCTGCAAAGGGCATGCCAGGGGAAGTGTTCTGCTGTGCCAAGACTCGTGCTGCGCACGCTTTGTGGTTGGAGTGAGAAACAGGTTCCTTAGTGTTTTCTGCGAAACGCTTTAGCAGCCTGTTGGTGCTAGTATGGATTTCGGGGATGGATGAAGGGGAAAGCCCCGTTTGGAGTGAGGCTGCAAAGGGCATGCCAAGTGTAGTGTTCTGCTATGCCAAGACTCGTGCTGCGCACGCTTTGTGGTTGGAGTGAGAAACAGGTTCTTTGGTGTTTTCTGCGAAACGCTTAAGCAGCGCGTTGGTGCTAGCATGGAGTTAGGGGATGGATGAAGCGGAGAGCCCCGTTTGGAGTGAGGCTGAAAAGGGAATGCCGAGGGAAGTGTTCTGCTCTGCCAAGACTCGTGCTGCACACGCTTTTTGGTGGGAGTGAGAAACAGGTTCCTTGGTGTTTTCTGCGAAACGCTTTAGCAGCCCATTGGTGCTAGTATGGAATTAGGGGATGGATGAAGCGGAGAGCCCCGTTTGGAGTGAGGCTGCAAAGGGCATGCCAAGGGAAGTGTTCTGCAGTGCCAAGACTCGTGCTGCGCACGCTTTGTGGTTGGAGTGAGAAACAGGTTCTTTGGTGTTTTCTGCGAAACGCTTTAGCAGAGCGTTGGTGCTAGTATGGAGTTAGGGGATGGATGAAGCGGAGAGCCCCGTTTGGAGTGAGGCTGCAAAGGGCATGCCAAGGGAAGTGTTCTGCTGTCCCAAGACTCGTGCTGCGCACGCTTTGTGGTTGGAGTGAGAAACAGGTTCCTTGGTGTTTTCTGCGAAACGCTTTAGCAGCCCGTTGGTGCTAGTATGGAGTCAGGGGATGGATCAAACGGAGAGCCCCGTATGGAGTGAGGCTGGAAAGCGCATGCCAAGGGAAGTGTTCTGCTGTGCCAAGACTCGTTCTGCGCATGCTTTGTGGTTGGAGTGAGAAACAGGTTCCTTGGTGTTTTTTGCGAAACGCTTTAGCAGCCCGTTGGTGCTAGTATGGAGTCAGGGAATGGATGAAGCGGAGAGCCCCGTTTGGAGTGAGGCTGCAAAGCGCATGCCAAAGGAAGTGTTCTGCTGTGCCAAGACTCGTGCTGCGCACGCTTTTTGGTTGGAGTAAAAAACAGATTCGTTGGTGTTTTCTGCGAAACGCTTTAGCAGCCCGTTGGTGCTAATATGGAGTCAGGGAATGGATGAAGCGGAGAGCTCCGTTTGGAGTGAGGCTGCAAAGGGCATGCCAAGGGAAGTGTTCTGCTGTGCCAAGACTCGTGCTGCGCACGCTTTGTGGTTGGACTGAGAAACAGGTTCCTTGGTGTTTTCTGCGAAACGCTTTAGCAGCGCGTTGGTGCTAGTATGGAGTCAGGGGATGGATGAAGCGGAGAGGCCCGTTTGCAGTGAGGCTGTAAAGTGCATGCCAAGGGAAGTGTTCTGCTGTGCCAAGACTCGTGCTGCGCACGCTTTGTGGTTGGAGTGAGAAACAGGTTCCTTGGTGTTTTCTGCGAAACGCTTTAGCAGGCCCTTGTTGCTACTATGGAGTCAGGGGATGGATGAAGCGGAGAGCCCCGTTTGGAGTGAGGCTGCAAAGGGCATGCCAAGGGAAGTGTTCTGCTATGCCAAGACTCGTGCTGCGCACGCTTTGTGGTTGGAGTGAGAAACAGGTTCCTTGGTGTTTTCTGCGAAACGCTTCAGCAGCCCGTTGGTGCTAGTATGGAGTCAGGGGATGGATGAAGCGGAGAGCCCCGTTTGGAGTGAGGCTGCAAAGGGCATGCCAGGGGAAGTGTTCTGCTGTGCCAAGACTCGTGCTGCGCACGCTTTGTGGTTGGAGTGAGAAACAGGTTCTTTGGTGTTTTCTGCGAAACGCTTTAGCAGCCTGTTGGTGCTAGTATGGAGTTAGGGGATGGATGAAGGGGAGAGCCCCGTTTGGAGTGAGGCTGCAAAGGGCATGCCAAGTGTAGTGTTCTGCTATGCCAAGACTCGTGCTGCGCACGCTTTGTGGTTGGAGTGAGAAACAGGTTCTTTGGTGTTTTCTGCGAAACGCTTTAGCAGCGCGTTGGTGCTAGTATGCAGTTAGGGGAT
>NW_028288983.1:0-43443 GCF_059628265.1 Tinamus guttatus
GACGGCTCCGCCAATGGCGGCGCGTTGCCCCGAGTGACGGCTCCGCCAATGGGGGCGCGTTGCCCCGAGCGACGGCTCCGCCAATGGCGGCGCGTTGCCCCGAGCGACGGCTCCGCCAATGGCGGCGCGTTGCCCCGAGCGACGGCTCCGCCAATGGGGGCACGTTGCCCCTAGCGACGGCTCCGCCAATGGCGGCGCGTTGCCCCTAGCGACGCCTCCGCCAATGGCGGCGCGTTGCCCCCCGGCGACGGCTCCGCCAATGACGGTGCGTTGCCCGGAGTGACGGCTCCGCCAATGGCGGCGCGTTGCCCCTAGCGACGCCTCCGCCAATGGCGGCGCGTTGCCCGGAGTGACGGCTCCGCGAATGGCGGCGCGTTGCCCCTAGCGACGGCTCCGCCAATGGCGGCGCGTTGCCCCCAGCGACGGCTCCGCCAATGGCGGCGCGTTGCCCCGAGCGACGGCTCCGCCAATGGCGGCGCGTTGCCCTGAGTGACGGCTCCGCGAATGGCGGCGCGTTCCCTCCAGCGACACATTCACACTGGAAGAGGCAGGATCCCAATATCCCCCTGTGGGCGACACCAGCCCCCCGTTACCCCAATGACCCCCTGTGGGTAACACGACTAACCCCGGGAGCGGGAGGGGGAGAGGGAGCCGGCGGCGCCGACTGCGCCCTTCCCCTTCCGCCTCCGGAGACCCGCCCCTTCCGCCGCGTCTGCGCGCGGAGGTGTCCAATGGTGGCGCGTTGCCCCCAGCGACGGCTCCGCCAATGGCGGCGCGTTGCCCCCAGCGACGGCTCCGCCAATGGTGGCGCGTTGCCCTCCTCCCGTCTGCGCATGCGCCGCCTCCCCCTCCCCGTTGCAGTACCGGTAATCGGACACGCGATGGCAGCAGTGAGCGCTCCCGACGCTCTGCGCATGCGCGCCCCTCCCCGGGCCGTTGCAGTACCGATATTCGGACACCGTTCGGACGATAATTGTAGTAACCAGTGATGTAAATACAAAGGCTCCCAATTGGCAGACAATGATCTGACTAAGACCCTCCCCTGCCCGTTCCAGTACCGATTTTCGGACACGGGATGGCAGCAGTGAGCGGTCCAGACGCTCTGCGCATGCGCAGCATCCCCCTCCCCGTTGCAGTACCTATGGTGGTTATAGGGGGCCCTAGGGGAGCTCTAGGTGGTCCTATGGGGGCTATAGGGGATCCTATAGGAGCTCTAGGGGGGCAATAGGAGCGCTAGGAGTTCCTGTGGGAGCTATAATGGGTACTATGCGAGGTCTCGGGGGTCCTATGGGGCTATAGAGGGTCCTATGGCGGTTATAGGGGGCCCTAGGGGAGCTCTAGGGCGTCCTATGGGAGCTCTAGGTGGCCCGGTGGGGGCTATAGGGGGTCGTAGGGGAGCTCTGGGGATCCCGTGGGGTCTCTAGGGCGCCCTATGGGGGCTATAGTGGGTCCTATGGTGGCTATAGGGGGCCCTAAGGGAGCTCTAGGGGGCCCGATGGGGGCTATAAGGGGTCCTAGGGGAGCAATGGGGGTCCTAGGGGAGCTCTAGGGGGTCCTATTGGGGCTACAGGGCATCCTATGGGGACTATAGCGGGTCCTATAGGAGCTCTAGGGGGGCTATAGGAGCTCTAGGGGGTCCTATGGTGGTTTTCGGGGGCCCTAAGGGGGCTATAGGGGGTCCTATGGGGGCTATAGGGCGTCTTAGGTGAGCCCCAGGGGGTCCTAGGGGAGATCTGGGGTTCCTATGGGGGCTATAGGGCCTCCTATGGGAGCTCGAGGGGGTCCTATGGGGGCTATAGAGGGTCCTATGGTGGTTATAGGGGGCCATAGGGAAGCTCTAGGGCATCCTATGGGAGCTCTAAGAGGCTCTCTGGGGGCTATAGGGGGTCCTATGGGAGCTCTAGGGCGCCCTATGAGGGTTATAGAGGGTCCAAGGGGAACTCTAGGGCATTCTATGGAAGCTCTAGGGGGTCCTATGGGGGCTATAGAGGGTCCTATGGTGGTTATAGTGGGCCCTAGGGGAGCTCTAGGGCGTCCCATGAAGCTCTAGGGTGTCTATAGGAGCTCTACGGGGTCCTAAGAGGGCTCTAGGGGGTCCTACGGGAGCTCTAGGGGGCCCTATGGGGGCAATAAGGGGTCCTATGATGGTTATAGGGGGCCCTAGGGGAGCTCTAGGGGAATTCTATGGGGAATATAGGGGATCCTATAGGACCTCTACGGGGTCTTATGCGGACTCTATGGGGTCCTATGGTGGTTATAGGGGGCCCTAGGGGAGCTCTAGGGGGCCCGATGGGGACTATAGGGGGTCCTAGGGCAGATCTGGGGGTCCTGTTGGGGCTATAGGGGGTTCTATGGTGGTTATAGGGCGCGCTGGGGGAGTTCTAGGGGATCCTATAGGGGCTATAGAGGGTCCTATGGTGGTTATAGCGTGCCCTATGGGAGCTCTAGGGCATCCTATGGGGTCTATCGGGGGTCCTATAGGAGCTCTAGGGGGTCCTAGGGGAGCTCTGGGGGTCCTGTGGGGGCTCTAGGGGGCCCTATGGGAGCTTTAGGGCATCCTATGGGCACTATAGAGAATCCTAAAGAAGCTCTAGGAGGTTCTATCGGGGCTATAGGGGGTCCTATGGCAGCTCTAGGGGGCCCTATGGGGGCTCTAGGGAATCCTATGGGAGCTCTAGGGGGTCCTATGGGGGCTATGGGGGGTCCTATGGGGGCTATGGGGGGTCCTATGATGGTTATAGGTGGCCCTATGGGAGCTCTAGGGCATCCTATGGGGACTATAGGGGATCCTATAGGAGCTCTAGGGGGGTTATAAGAGCTCTAGAGGTTCCTAAGGGGGAAAATAGGGGGTCCTATGGGAGCTCTAGGGGGCTCTGTGGGGGCTATAGGGGGTCCTATGGTGGTTATAGGGGACCCTATGGGAGGTCTAGGGCATCCTATAGGGACTATAGAGGGTCATATAGGAGGTTTAGGGGGTCTACAGGAGCTCTAGGGGGTCCTAGGAGGGCTCTAGGGGGTCCTGGGGGGGCTCTAGGGGGTCCTAGGGGAGCTCTAGGGGAGTTGTAGGAGCTTCAAGAGGACCTATGGGGGCTATGGAGGGTCCTATGGTGGTTATAGGGGGCCCTAGGGGAGCTCTAGGTCGTCCCATGGAGCTGTAGGGGGCCTTATGGGGGCTATAGGGCATCCTATGGGGACTAAAGGGGGTCCTAGGGGAGCTCTGGGGGTCCTGTGGGGCCTTTAGGGCGCCCTATGGGGGCTATAGTGGGTCCTATGGTGGCTATAGGGGGCCCTAAGGGAGGTATAGGGGGCCCGATGGGGGTTATAGGGGGTCCTAGGGGAGCTCTGGTGGGTCCTAGGGGAGCAGTAGGGGATCCAATGGGGGCTATAGGGCATCCTATGGGAGCTCTAGGGGTCCTATGGGGGCTATAGGGGGTTCTGTTGGAGCTCTGGGGGTCCTGTGGGGGCTATAGGGGGCCTTATGCGAGCTCTAGGCGGGCCTAAGAGGGTTATAGCGGGTCCTAGGGGAGCTCTAGGGGGCCCTATGGGGGCTATAGGGGGTCCTATGGAGGTTATAGGGGACCCAATGGGAGCTCTAGGGCATCCTATGGGCACTACAGAGGGTCCCATAGAAGGTCTAGGGGGGCTATAGGACCTCTAGGGGGTCCTTGGGGGCTCTAGGGGGTCGTATGGGAGCTCTAGGGGGCCCAATGGGGGTTAAAGAGTGTCCTAGGGGAGCTCTAGGGCGTCCCATGGAGCTCTAGGGGGCCCTATGGGAGCTCTAGGTCATCCTATGGGGACTATAGAGAATCCTATAGAAGCTCTAGGGGGCTCTATCGGGGCTATAGGGGGTCCTATGGGAGCTCTAGGGGGCCCTAGGAGGGTTATAGAGGGTCCTATGGTGGTTATAGGAGGCCCTAGGGGACCTCTAGGGGGCGCTATGGGGGCTATAGGGGGTCCTAGGGGAGCTCTGGGGGTCCTAGGGGAAATCTAGGGGGCCCTATGGGGGCTATAGGGCATCCTATGGTGGTTATAGGGGGCCCTAGGGGAGCTCTAGGTGGTCCTAGGGGAGCTATAGGGGGTCCTAGGGGAGCTCCAGGGGGCCCTGTGGGGGTTATAGGGCATCCTACGGGGACAATAGGGAGTCCTATAGGAGCTCCAGGAGGTCCTATGGGGCCTATACAGGGTCCTATTCTGGTTATAGGGGGTCCTAGGGGAGCTCTGGGGGTCCTGCGGGGCCTCTAGGGGGCCCTATGGGAGCTCTAAGGCATCCTATGGGGACTATAGGGGATCCTATAGAAGCTCTAGGGGGTTCTATCGGGGCTATAGGGGGTCCTAGGGGAGCTCTAGGGTGTCCTATGGGGGCTCAAGCGGGTCCTATGGTGGTTATAGGGGACCCTATGGGAGCTCTAGGGCATTCTATGGGGACTATAGAGGGTCATATAGGAGGTTATAGGGGGCTAAAGGAGCTCAAGGGGGTCCTATGGAGGCTCTAGTGGGTCCTAGGGGAGCTCTAGGGGTTCCTATGGGGGTTATAGGGGGCCCTAGGGGAGCTCTTGGGGGCCCTATGGGAGCTCTAGGGGGCCCTATGGGGACTATAGAGAATCCTATAGAAGCTCTAGGGCGTTCTATCCGGGTTATAGGGGCTCCTATGGGAGCTCTAGGGGCCCCTATGAGGGCTATGGAGGGTCCAAGGGGAACTCTGGGGGGTCCTAGGGGAGCTCTAGGGGATCCTAGGGGGGCTCAAGGGGGTCCTATGGAAGCTCTAGGGAGTTCTATGGGGGCTATAGGGGGTCCTATGGTGGTTATAGGGGGCCCTATGGGAGCTCTAGGGCGTCCCATGAAGCTCTAGGGGGTCCTATAGGAGCTCTAGGGGGTCCTATGGGGACTCTAGGGGGTCCAATGGGAGCTCTAGGGGGCCCTATGGGGGCAATAGGGGGTCCTATGATGGTTATAGGGCGCCCTATGGGAGCTCTAGGGCATTCTATGGGCACTATAGAGGGTCCTATAGGAGGTCTAGGGGGGCTATAGGAGGTCTAGGGGGTCCTATGGGAGCTCTGGGGGTCCTGTGGGTGCTATAGGAGGCCTTATGGGAGCTCTAGGGGGCCCTATGAGGGTTATAGGGAGTCCTAGGGGAGCTCTAGGGGGTCCTATGGGGTTATAGGGGGTCCTATGGGAGCTCTAGGGGGACCTATGGGGACTATAGGGGATCCTATGGGGACTATAGGGGTCCTATGGGAGCTCTAGGGCGCCCTGTGGGGACTATAGAGGGTCATATAGGAGGTTTAGGGGGTCTATAGGAGCTCTAGGGGGTCCTATGCGGCCTATATGAGGTCCTAAGGGAGCTCTAGGTGGTCCTATGGGGGCTATAGGGGGTCCTAGGGGAGCTCTAGGTGGTCCTATGGGGGCGATAGGGGGTCCCATGGGGGCTATAGGGGGTCCTAGGGGACCTCTAGGGGGCCCTATGGGGGCTATAGGGGGTCCTAGGGGAGCTATAGGGGGTCCTAGGGGAGCTACAGGGGGCCCTATGGGGGTTATAGGGCATCCTATGGGGACAATAGGGAGTCCTATAGGAGCTCTAGGAGGTTCTATGGGGCCTATACGGGGTCCTATGGTGGTTATAGGGGGTCCTAGGGGAGCTCTCGGTGTCCTGTGGGGCCTCTAGAGGGCCCTATGGGAACTCTAGGGCATCCTATGGGGACTATACGGGATCCTATAGAAGCTTTAGGGGGGTTATAGGAGCTCTAGGGGTTCCTATGGGGGCTCTAGGGGGTCCTACGGGAGTTCGAGGGGGCCCTATGGGGGTTATAGGGGTTCCTAGGGGAGCTCTTGGGGGTCCTAGGGGAGCTCTGGGGGTCCTGTGGGGGCTCTAGGGGGCCCTGTGGGAGCTCTAGGTCATACTATGGGGACTATAGAGAATCCTACAGAAGCTCTAGTGGGTTCTATCGGGGCTATAGGGGGTTCTATGGGAGCTCTAGGGGGCCCTATGAGGGTTATGGAGGGTCCAAGGGGAATTCTGGGGGGTCCTAGGGGAGCTATAGGGGATCCTATGAGGGTTATAGGGAGTCCTATGGACCTCTAGGGGGTACTTTGGGAGCTATAGCGGGTCCTATGGTGGTTATAGGGGGCCCTAGGGGAGCTCTAGGTGGTCCTATGGGGGCTATAGGGGGTCCTAGGGGAGCTCCAGGGGGCCCTATGGGGGTTATAGGGCATCCTATGGGGACATCTAGGAGGTCCTATGGGGCCTATACAGGGTCCTATGGTGGTTATAGGGTGTCCTAGGGGAGCTCTGGGGGTCCTGTGGGGCCTCTAGAGGGCCCTATGGGAGCTCTAGGGCATCCTATGGGGACTATAGGGGATCCTATAGAAGCTCTAGGGGGGCTATAGGAGCTCTAGGGGTTCCTATGGGGGCTCTAGGGGGTCCTATGGGAGTTCCAGGGGGCCCTATGGGGGTTATAGAGGGTCCTAGGGGAGCACTTGGGAGTCCTAGGCGAGCTCTTGGGTGCCCTATGGGGGCTATAGGGGGTCCTATGGGGGCTCTAGGGGGTCCTATGGGGGCTATAGCGGGTCCTATGGGGGCTATAGGGGGCCCTAGGGGAGCTCTAGGGGGTCCTATGGGAGTTCTAGGGGGCCCTATGGGAGTTCTAGGGGGTCCTAGGGGAGCTCTTGGGTGTCCTAGGCGAGCTCTTGGGGGCCCTATGGGGGCTATAGGGGGCCCTATGGGGGTTATAGGGGGTCCTAGGGGAGCTCCTGGGGGTCCTAGGCGAGCTCTTGGGGGTCCTAGGGGAGCTATAGGGGGCCCTATGGGGGCTATAGGGGGCCCTATGGGGGCTATAGGGGGTCCTATGGGAGATTTGGAGGTCCTAGGGGGGCTATAGGGGGTCCTATCGTGGTTATAGGGGTCCCTGGGGGAGTTCTAGGGGGTCCTATGGGGGCTACAGGGCGTCCTATGGGAGTTCTAGGGGGCCCTATGGGGGTTATAGGGGGTCCTAGGGGAGCTCTTGGGGGTCCTAGGCGAGCTCTTGGGGGTCCTAGGGGAGCTATAGGGGGCCCTATGGGGGTTATAGGGGGTCCTATGGGGGCTCTAGGGGGTCCTATGGGGCTATAGGGGGCCCTAGGGGAGCTCTAGGGGGCCCTAGGGGAGCTCTAGGGGGTCCTATGGGAGTTCTAGGGGGCCCTATGGGGGTTATAGGGGGCCCTAGGCGAGCTCTTGGGGGTCCTAGGCGAGCTCTTGGGGGTCCTATGGGGGCTATAGGGGGCCCTATGGGGGCTATAGGGGGCCCTAGGGGAGCTCTTGGGGGTCCTAGGCGAGCTCTTGGGGGTCGTAGGGGAGCTATAGGGGACCCTATGGGGGCTATAGGGGGCCCTATGGGGGCTCTAGGGGGTCCTATGGGAGATCTGGAGGTCGTAGGGGGGCTATAGGGGGTCTTATCGTGGTTATAGGAGTCCCTGGGGAGTTCTAGGGGGTCCTATGGGGGCTATAGGGCGTCCTATGGGAGTTCTAGGGGGTCCTATGGGGGCTATAGAGGGTCCTATGGTGGTTATAGTGTGCCCTATGGGAGCGCTAGGACATCCTATGGGGTCTATAGGGGGTACTATAGGAGCTCTAGGAGGTCCTATGGGGGCTATAGGGCATCCTATGGGAGCTCTAGGAGGCTCTCTGGGGGCTATAGGGGACCCTAGGGGAGCTCTGGGGGTCCTGTGGGGGCTCTAGGGGGCCATATGCGGTCTATAGGGGGTCCTATGGAGGTTATAGGGGACCCTATGGGAGAACTAGGGCATCCTATGGGCACTATAGAGGGTCCTATAGGAGGTCTAGGGGGCCTATAGGAGCTCTATGGGTTCCTATGGGAGTTATAGGGGGTACTATGGGAGTTCTAGGCGGCCCTATGGGGGTTATAAGGGGTCCTAGGGGAACTCTGGGGGGTCCTAGGGGAGCTCTAGGGGGTCCTATGGGGGCTATAGGGGCTCCTATGGGGGTTATAGGGGGTCCTAGGGGAGCTCTAGGGAGCCCTATGGGGGCTATAGGGGTTCTAGGAGAGCTCTGGGGGCCCTAGGGGAGCTTCAGGGTGCCCTATGGGGGCTATAGTGCATCCTATGGTGGTTATAGGGGGTCCTAGGGGAGCTCTGGGGGTCCTAGGGGAGCTATAGAGGGTCCTATGGTGGTTAAAGGGAATGCTGGGCAAGTTCTAGGGGGTCCTATAGGGGCTATAGAGGGTCCTGTGGTGGTTATAGTGTGCCCTATGAGAGCTCTAGAGCATCCTATGCGGTCTATAGGGGGTCTATAGGAGCTCTAGGGTTCCCTATGGGAGCTATAGGGGGTCCTAGGGGAGCTCTGGGGGGGTCCTAGGGGATCTCTAGGGGATCCAATGGGGGCTATAGGGCGTCCTATGGGAGCTCTAGGAGATCCTATGGGGGCTATAGAGGGTCGTATGGTGGTTATAGGGGGCCCTAGGGGAGCTCTAGGGCATCCTATGGGAGCTCTAGGAGGCTCTCTTTGGGACTATAGGGGGTCCTAGGGGAGCTCTGGGGGTCCTATGGGGGCTACAGGGGATCCTATGGTGGTTATAGGGGGCTCTAGGGGAGCTCTAGGGCGTCCCATGAAGCTGTAGGGGTTCCTATGGGAGCTCAGTGGGGCCCTAAGGGGACAATAAGGGGTCCTATGATGGTTATAGCGGGCCCTACGGGAGTTCTAGGGCATTCTATGGGGAATATAGGGGAACCTATAGGAGCTCTAGGGGGGCAATAGGAGCTTTAGGAGTTCCTAAGGTAGCTATAGGGGGTATTATGTGAGGTCTAGGGGGTCCTATGGAGACTATAGGGAGTCCTATAGGAGCTCTAGGAAGGCTATAGGAGCTCTAGGTGGTCCTATGGGGCCTATCCGGTGTCCTAGGGGAGCTACAGGGGGCCCTAGGGGAGCTCTAGGTGGTCCTATGGGGCCTATACGGGGTCCTATGGTGGTTATAGGGGGTCCTAGGGGAGCTCTGGGCGTCCTGTGGGGGCGCTAGGGGGCCCTATGGGGGCTCTTAGGGGTCCTAAGGAGGTTATAGGTGGCCCTATGGGAGCTCTAGGGCATTCTATGGGGAATATAGGGGATCCTATAGGAGCCCTAGGGGGGCAATAGGAGCTCTAGGAGTTCCTCTGGGAGCTATACGGGGTACTATGAGAGGTCTAAGGGGTCCTAAGGGGGTTTTGGAGTGTCCTTTGGTGGTTATCGGGGGCCCTAAGGGAGCTCTAGGGGCCCCTATGGGGGCTATAGGGGGTTCTATGGGAGCTCTGGGGCTCCTAGTGGAGCTCTAGGGGGTCGTATGGGAGCTCTGGGGGTCCTAGGGGGGCTATAGGGGGGTCCTATGGTGGTTATACGGGGCGCTGGGGGAGTTCTAGGGGGTCCTATGGGGGCTATAGTGGGTCCTATGGTGGTTATAGGGGGCCCTAGGGGAGCTCTAGGGCGTCCTATGGGAGCTCTAGGAGGCTCTCTGGGGGCTATAGGGGCTCCTAGGGGAGCTCTGGGGGTCCTATGGGGGCTCTGGGGAATTATAGGAGCTTTGGGGGGTCCTATGGGGGCTATAGAAGGTCCTATGGTGGTTATAGGGGGCCCTAGGGGAGCTCTCGGGCATCCTATGGGGACTATAGGGGATCCTATAGGAGCTCTAGGGCATCCTATGGGGGCTCTACGGCGTCCTATGGGACCTCTAGGGGGCCCTATGGGGGCTATAGGGCATCCTATGGGGACTATAGGGGGTCCTATAGGAGCTCTAGGGGGGCTATAGGAGCTCTAGGGGGCCCTATGGGGGCTATAGGGCATCCTATGGTGGTTATAGGGGGCCCTAGGGGAGCTCTAGGTGGTCCTATGGGGGCTATAGGGGCTCCTAGTGGTGCTCTGGGGGTTCTAGGGGAGCTCTGGGGGCCCTATGGGGGCTCTTAGGGGTCCTATGGTGGTTATAGGTGGCCCTATGGGAGCTCTAGGGCATCCTATGGGGACTATAGGGGATCTTATAGAAGCTCTAGGGGGGCTATAGGAGCTCTAGGGGTTCCTATGGGGCTCTAGGGGGTCCTTTGGGAGTTCTAGGGGGCCCTATCGGGGTTATAGGGGGTCCTGTGGGGTCTCTAGGGGGTCCTATGCGGGCTCTAGGGGGTCCTAGGGGAGCTCTAGGGGGCCCTATGGGGTCTATAGGGTTTCTAGGGGAGCTCTGGTGGTCCTAGGGGAGCTCCAGGGGGCCCTATGGGGGCTATAGGGCATCCTATGGTGGTTATAAGGGGGTCCTAGGGAGCTCTGGGGGTCCTGTGTGGGCGCTAGGGGGCCCTATGGGGGCTATAGTGGGTCCTATGGTGGTTATAGGTGGCCCTATGGGAGCTCTAGGGCATCCTATGGGGACTACAGAGGGTCATAGAGGAGGTTTAGGGGGTCTATAGGAGCTCTAGGGGTTCCTATGGGGGCTCTAGGGGGTCCTATGGGGCTTATAGGGGGTCCTAGGGGAGTTCTGGGGGGTCCTAGGGGAACTCTAGGGGATCCTATGGGTGCTCTGGGGGATTTATAGGAGCTCTAGGGGGTCCTATGGGGGCTATAGAAGGTCCTATGGTGGTTATAGGGGGCCCTAGGGGAGCTCTAGGGCGTCCCATGGAGCTCTAGGGAGCCCTATGGGAGCTATAGGGGGTCCTAGGGGAGCTCTGGGGTTCCTAGGGGAGCTCTAGGGGGCCCTATGGGGGCTATAGGGCATCCTATGGGGACTATATGGGGTCCTATGGTGGTTATAGGGGGCCCTAGGGGAGCTATAGGTGGTCCTATGGGGGCTATAGGGGGCCCTAGGGGAGCTCTAGGGCGTCCTATGGGAGCTCTAGGAGGCTCTCTGGGGGCTATAGGGGGTCCTAGGGAACTCTGAGCCTCCTCTGAGGCTCTGAGCCTCCTGGACTCAGATATGGGGAGCTGGGAGCCTCCTGGCCTCCTCTACGGGGGCCTCTGAGCCTCCCGGCCTCTGACATGGTGGACTCTGAGCCTCTCCTATGGGGGTAGGGAGCCGCCCGGCCTCCTCTGTGGGGGCCTCTGAGCCTCCTGGACTCCACTATGGACGTCTTTCAGCCTCCTGGCTGTCCCAGCCTTCTTTATGGGGACCTGAGCCTCCCGGCCTCCGATATGGGGGGCCCTGGAGCCTTCTGGCCTCCGATATGGGTGTCTCTGAATCTCCTGGAGTCAGATATGGGGAGCTGGGAGCCTCCTGATCTCCTCTATGGGGGCCTCTGAGCCTCCCGGCCTTCGATATGTGGGACTGGGAGCCTCCTGGCCTCCAATATGGGGCCCCTGAGCCTCCCATCCTTCCCTATGGGGGTCTGGGAGCTTCCCAGCCTCATCTACAAGGGCCTCTGAGCCTCCCGGCCTCCTCTGTGCACAACTGGGAGCCTCCCGGCATCCGATATGGGGGGCCCTGGAGCCTCCTGGCCTCCACTACGGGAAACTGGGAGCCTCCGGGCCTCTCATATGGGGGCCTCTGAGCCTCCTGGCTTCTCATATGGGGTCCTCTGAGCCTCCCAGCCTCTGATATGGGGGACTGGGAGCCTCCTGGCCTCTCATACAGGAGCCTCTGAGCCTTCTGGCCTCCACCATGGGGGTCTGGGAGCCTCCATTATGGGGACCTAGAGCCTCTGGAACTCCTCTGTGGGGGCTTCTGAGCCTCCTGGCCTCCGCTATGGGGGCCCTGGGGCCTCCCAGCCTCTGATATGGGGACCTAGAGCCTCTCCTATGGGGGTCTGGGAGCCTCCCGGCCTCCTCTACGGGGGCCTCTGAGCCTCCTGGACTCCACTATGGACGTCTTTCAGCCTCCTGGCCTCTCATATAGGGGCCTATGACTGCCTTCTTTAAGGGAAACTGAGCCTCCTGGAATCGGATATGGGGAGCTAGGAGCCTCCTGGCCTCCGATATGGGGGCCTATGAGCCTCCTGGCCTCCAATACGGGGAGCCCCGGAGCCTTCTGGCCTCCAATATGGGGAGCTGGGAGCCTCCTGGCCTCTCATATTGGGGCCTCTGAGCCTCCTGGACTCCGCTATGGGGAGCTGGGAGTCTCCTGGCCTGCACTGTGGGTGCCTCTGAGCCTCCTGGCTTCTCATATGGGGGTCTCTGACCCTCCCAGCCTCCTCCATGGGGGCCTCTGAGCCTCTCCTACGGGGGGCCTCTGAGCCTCCCAGCCTCTGATACGGGGGACTGGGAGCCTCCTGGCCTCTCATACAGGAGCCTCTGAGCCTCCTGGCCTCCGCTATGGGGGTCTGGGAGCCTCCGTTATGGGGACCTAGAGCCTCGCGACCTCCTCTGTGGGGGTCTGTGAGCCTCCTGGCCTCCTCTATGGGGGTCTCAGAGTCTCTCCTATGCGGGACCTGGAGCCTCCTGGACTCCGCTACGGGGCCCTTGGTCCTCCTGTCCTCCGACATGGGGGGCATCTGAGCCTCCCGGCCTCCGATACTGGGGGCCCTGGAGCCTCCTGGCCTCCGATATGGGTGCCTCTGAGTCTCCTGGACTCGGATATGTGGAGCTGGGAGCCTCCCGGCCTCCTCTATGGGGTCCTCTGAGTCTCACGGCCTTTGATATGGGGGACCCTGGTGCCTCCCGGTCTCTGATATGGGGGTCTCTGAGCCTCTCCTATGGGGGTCTGGCAGCCTCCCAGCCTCCTCTATGGGGGCCTCTGAGCCTCCTGGCTTCTCATACGGGGGTGTCTGAGCCTCCCATCCTTCTCTATGGGGGCCTCTGAGTGTCCTGGACTCCGATATGGGGCACAGGGAGCCTCCCGGCCTCATCTATAGGGTCTCTGAGCCTCCTGGACTCCTCCATGGCGTCCTCTGAGCCTCTCCTATGGGAGTCTGGGAGCCTCCCAGCCTCCTCTATGGGGGTCTCTGAGCCTCGTGGACTCCACTACAGGCATCTCTCAGCCTCCTGGCCTCTCATATAGTGGCCTGAGTGTCCAAGCCTTCTCTATGTGGGTCTGAGCCTCCTGGACTCGGATATGGGGGGCTGGGAGCCTCCTGGCCTCTCATACAGGAGCCTCCAAGCCTCCTGGCCTCCACCATTGGGGTCTGAAAGTCTCCCAGCCTCCTCTGTGGGGGTCTCTGAACCTCTCCTATGGGGGGCCTGGAGCCTCCTGGAGTCCGCTAAGCGGGGGGCAGTCCTCCTGGACTCTGATATGGGGGTCTCTGAGTCTCCTGGCCTCCGATATGGGGACCTAGAGCCTCTCCTATGGGGGGCTGGGAGCCTCCCAGCCTCTGCTATGGGGGTCTCTGAGGCTCCCGGCCTCCGATATGGGGGGCTGTAGGGAAATGCTGTGCTGAGGATCTGCAGAGCTGAGAAGAGCCTGTGCGGTCGGGACCTAGCAAAGCTCCTGGCAACCAATCAGAATGAGCCTGGAAACCCCTCAGCTGCTTGTAGGGATCAATATCCGCGCACGTCGGTAACAACCGAAGCGAGACCTGACCTCATGTTGAGTCCGTGTCCTGCGATCCGGCTCGGCTCCCGGAAAGGCCGTGCAGTTATCCTGCGCTGGGCCAACAGCCGGCGCCCGAACAGGGACCCGACGGCGGGAACGTTGGGACCCGACGGCAGGGGACCAAACGGCAGGAAAGTTGCTGCGACGGGTGGGAGATCCTGGGTCGCCGCGGCCGGACGGAGGATCCAGGAGCCGGGAAGCGGCGTCCGCTGCGAGGGATTCTCTGCTCCCAATCAGGCCTGGCTGCTGCAAAAGGAAAAAGGGGCAGTTAGAGAGGAATGGGCAGAGAGCCGCGGCCAGGGCTGCCCAGCAGGGCTGCTCAATCCCGGCTTTCAGGTCGCAGTGGAAGCACAACGGGAACGCTGGCTAGGGGATAAGGAAGCAGGCCAAGGCCAGAGCGAATAAAAGAGCTGTTGAACTGAAAGGAGGAGCTGAACAAGCCAGGGGGGCTGGAAGGGTCTCGGTTACATCATTGTCAGCCAATCAGGAGCCTGCGCAGTGACGTCACTAACTGCCACAATCATATAAACGTGCTGCATGCGAGCTAATAAACGAGCAGGATCCTTTAACTGCCATCGAGGGGGCGTCCTGACTCCGGCCGACCTCCTACAGGGGGACGTGGAGGGACATGAGGGACACGGGAGACATGGGGGGACACTGGGAACATGAGGGGACATGGGGGAACACTGGGGACACGGGGGGACATGGTGGGACTCGGGGGACATGGGGACACACGGAGGGAACACTGACGGACAAAGGGGATACGGAGGGACACGGCGGGACGTGCAGCAACACGGGGGGACACAGAGGACATGGAAGGACACACATGGACACACGGAGGGACATGCAGGGGACACACAGGGACACACAGGTGACACATGGGGACACACGGGGGATACTGGGGGACACATGGAAGGACACAGAGGGAAACAGAGACACACGGAGGGACACACAGGTGACACAGGGGACACACGGAGGGACACGCAGGTGACACAGGGACACACAGGGACACACAGGTGACACAGGGACACACAGGGACACACAGGTGACACAGGGGACACACGGAGGGACACGCAGGTGACACAGGGGACACCCGGGGACACGCGGTGCCCCTCCCGGCGTCCCCGTGCGCCGGCGGCTCCCGCGCCGCCTCCTGCAGCAGCCCCAGAGGCTCTCGGAGCGCAGCCCCGCGGCAGCCTGCGGCGGGGACGGGCCAGCGCGGCCCCAGGGACCCAACGGACCCGTGTCCTTGCACGGCCCCCCAAAGCCCCCACGTTCCCCCTATTCCCCCCTGGATCCCCGTGTCCCCCCATGTCCCCATCGCCCCCCTGTGTCCCCGTCCCCCCTCTGTGTCCCCCCCTTGTCCCCACGTGCTCCAGGCGGCTCCACAAGCCCCGGCTCATCCCGTCGCTGCCCAGGGCCCCGCTGAGGCCCCCGAGGAGCCGCTGCAGCCCCGGCTGCTCCCGCAGGGGCTCCAGGGCGCCGCGTGGGGGGCGTTAATTGAGGGGGGGGGGGGTAACGAGCCCCTTCGTTAACTCCCTCATTAACCCCCCCCCCCCCCATTAACGAGCCCCTTCATTAACCCCCTCATTAACCCTCGCTCATTAGCGGGCCCTTTCATTAACCCCCTCATTAAGCCCCCGCATTATCTCTCCCCCCCCCACCAACCCCCCCCCCCCCCCCCGGATCCCGGTTTCCTACCCGGCAGCTCCAGCCCCAGCTCCATGGTCTGCGCTGGGGCACGGGGGGGGTCCCAATGTCCCCCTGCGGGTGACACCAACCCCCCCCGTTACCCCAATGTCCCCCTGCGGGTGACACCAACCCCCTTCCTTACCCCAATGTCCCCCTGGGGGTGACACCAGCCCCGCCCTCCCCCCACGTTACCCCAATGTCCCTCCGTGGGTGACACCAACCCCGTCCCCGTGACCGGGAGGCGCCGCCATCGCTGCCACCGCCTGCGCCCTCAGCTTCCGCTTCCGGCGACCCGCCCCTTCCGCCGCGCGTTGCTCCCGGCGACGGCTCCGCCAATCGCGCGCATTGCCCTGAGTGACGGCTCCGCCAATGGGGGCGCGTTGCCCCGAGCGACGGCTCCGCCAATGGCGGCGGGTTGCCCCGAGCGACGGCTCCGCCAATGGCGGCGCGTTGCCCCCAGCGACGGCTCCGCCAATGCCGGCGCGTTGCTCCCAGCGACGGCTACGCCAATGGCGGCGGGTTGCCCCCAGCGACGGCTCCGCCAATGGCGGCGCGTTGCCCCCAGCGACACATTCACACTGGAAGAGGCAGGATCCCAATATCCCCCTGTGGGCGACACCAGCCCCCCGTTACCCCAATGACCCCTGGGGGTAACACGACCGACCCCGGGAGCGCGAGGGGGGGCGGGAGCCGGCGTCGCCGACTGCGCCCTTCCCCTTCCGCCTCCGGCGACCCGCCCCTTCCGCCGCGTCTGCGCGCGGAGGTGCCCAATGGCGGCGCGTTGCCCCTAGCGACGGCTCCACCAATGACGGCGAGTTGCTCCGAGTGACGGCTCCGCCAATGGCGGCGCGTTGCCCCCAGCGACGGCTCCGCCAATGGTGGCGCGTAGCCCTCCTCCCGTCTGCGCATGCGCCGCCTCCCCCTCCCCATTGCAGTACCGATTTTCGGACACGCGATGGCAGCAGTGAGCGCTCCCGACGCTCTGCGCATGAGCGCCCTTCCCCGTGCCGTTGCAGTACCGATATTCGGACACCGTTCGGACGATAATTCTAGTAACCAGTGATGCAAATACAAAGGCTCCTAATTGGTAGACAATCACCTAACTAAGACCCTCCCCCGGCCGTGGCCGTACCGATTTTCGGACACGGGATGGCAGCAGTGTGCGCTCCCGACGCTCTGCGCATGCGCAGCCTTTCCCCGGCTATTGCAGTACCGATTTTCGGACACGGGATGGGAGCAGTGAGCCCTCCCGACGCTCTGCGCATGCGCAGCCTCCCCCTCGCTATTGCAGTACCGATTTTCGGAAACGGGATGGCAACAGTGAGCCCTCCCGACGCTCTGCGCATGCGCAGCCTTTCCCCGGCTATTGCAGTACCGATTTTCGGACACGGGATGGCAGCAGTGAGCGCTACCGACGCTCTGCGCATGCGCTGCCTCCCCCCCCGTTGCAGTACCGATTTTCGGACACGGGATGGCAGCAGTGAGCCCTCCCGATGCTCTGCGCATGCGCGTCCCTCCGCTGGCCGTTGCAGTACCGATATTCGGACACCGTTCGGACGATAATTCTAGTAACCAGTGAGGCAAATACAAAGGCTCCTAATTGGTAGACAATGACCTAACTAAGACCCTCCCCCGGCCGTGGCCGTACCGATTTTCGGACACGGGATGGCAACAGTGAGCGCTCCCGACGCTCTGCGCATGCGCAGCCTCCCCCTCCCCGTTGCAGTACCGATTTTCGGACACGGGATGGCAGCAGTGAGCGCTCCCGACGCTCTGCGCATGCGCAGCCTTTCCCCGGCTATTGCAGTACCGATTTTCGGACACGGGATGGCAGCAGTGAGCCCTCCCGACGCTCTGCGCATGCGCAGCCTTCCGCTCCCCGTTGCAGTACCGACTTTCGGACACGGGATGGCAGCAGTGAGCGCTGCCGACGCTCTGCGCATGCGCTGCCTCCCCCCCCCCGTTGCAGTACCGATTTTCGGACACGGGATGGCAGCAGTGAGCGCTCCCGACGCTCTGCGCATGCGCAGCCTCCCCCTCCCCGTTGCAGTACCGATTTTCGGACACGGGATGGCAGCAGTGAGCGCTCCCGACGCTCTGCGCATGCGCAGCCTCCCCCTCCCCGTTGCAGTACCGATTTTCGGACACGGGATGGCAGCAGTGAGCCCTCCCGACGCTCTGCGCATGCGCAGCATTCCGCTCCCCGTTGCAGTACCGATTTTCGGACACGGGATGGCAGCAGTGAGCGCTCCCGACGCTCTGCGCATGCGCAGCCTTTCCCCAGCTATTGCACTACCGATTTTCGGACACGGGATGGCAGCAGTGAGCGCTCCCGACGCTCTGCGCATGCGCAGCCTCCCCCTTCCCCGTTGCAGTACCGATTTTCGGACACGGGATGGCAGCAGTGAGCGCTCCCGACGTTCTGCGCATGCGCAGCCTCCCCCTCCCCGTTGCAGTACCGATTTTCGGACACGGGATGGCAGCAGTAAGCCCTCCCGATGCTCTGCGCATGCGCCTCCCTCCGCTGGCCGTTGCAGTACCGATATTCGGACACCGTTCGGACGATAATTCTAGTAACCAGTGATGCAAATACAAAGGCTCCTAATTGGTAGACAATGACCTAACTAAGACCCGCCCCCGGCCGTGGCCGTACCGATTTTCGGACACGGGATGGCAACAGCGAGCGCTCCCGACGCTCTGCGCATGCGCAGCCTCCCCCTCCCCGTTGCAGTACCGATTTTCGGACACGGGATGGCAGCAGTGAGCGCTCCCGACGCTCTGCGCATGCGCAGCCTCTCCCTCCCCGTTGCAGTACCGATTTTCGGACACGGGATGGCAGCAGTGAGCGCTCCCGACGCTCTGCGCTTGTGCAGCCTTTCCCCGGCTATTGCAGTACCGATTTTCGGACACGGGATGGCAGCAGTGAGCCCTCCCGACGTTCTGCGCATGCGCAGCCTCCCCCTCCCCGTTGCAGTACCGATTTTCGGACACGGGGTGGCAGCAGTGAGCGCTGCCGACGCTCTGCGCATGCGCTGCCTCCCCCCCGCCGTTGCAGTACCGATTTTCGGACACGGGGTGGCAGCAGTGAGCCCTCCCGACGTTCTGCGCATGCGCAGCCTCCCCCTCCCCGTTGCAGTACCGATTTTCGGACACGGGATGGCAGCAGTGAGCGCTCCCGACGCTCTGCGCATGCGCAGCCTCTCCCTCCCCCGTTGCAGTACCGATTTTCGGACACGGGATGGCAGCAGTGAGCGCTCCCGACGCTCTGCGCTTGCGCAGCCTTTCCCCGGCTATTGCAGTACCGATTTTCGGACACGGGATGGCAGCAGTGAACGCTCCCGACGTTCTGCGCATGCGCAGCCTCCCCCTCCCCGTTGCAGTACCGATTTTCGGACACGGGGTGGCAGCAGTGAGCGCTGCCGACGCTCTGCGCATGCGCTGCCTCCCCCCCGCCGTTGCAGTACCGATTTTCGGACACGGGATGGCAGCAGTGAGCCCTCCCGACGTTCTGCGCATGCGCAGCCTCCCCCTCCCCGTTGCAGTACCGATTTTCGGACACGGGATGGCAGCAGTGAGCGCTCCCGACGCTCTGCGCATGCGCAGCCTCTCCCTCCCCCGTTGCAGTACCGATTTTCGGACACGGGATGGCAGCAGTGAGCCCTCCCGATGCTCTGCGCATGCGCGTCCCTCCGCTGGCCGTTGCAGTACCGATATTCGGACACCGTTCGGACGATAATTCTAGTAACCAGTGATGCAAATACAAAGGCTCCTAATTGGTAGACAATGACCTAACTAAGACCCTCCCCCGGCCGTGGCCGTACCGATTTTCGGACACGGGATGGCAACAGCGAGCGCTCCCGACGCTCTGCGCATGCGCAGCCTCCCCCTCCCCGTTGCAGTACCGATTTTCGGACACGGGATGGCAGCAGTGAGCGCTCCCGACGTTCTGCGCTTGCGCAGCCTTTCCCCGGCTATTGCAGTACCGATTTTCGGACACGGGATGGCAGCAGTGAACGCTCCCGACGTTCTGCGCATGCGCAGCCTCCCCCTCCCCGTTGCAGTACCGATTTTCGTACACAGGGGGTGGCAGCAGTGAGCGCTGCCGACGCTCTGCGCATGCGCTGCCTCACCCCCGCCGTTGCAGTACCGATTTTCGGACACGGGATGGCAGCAGTGAGCCCTCCCGACGTTCTGCGCATGCGCAGCCTCCCCCTCCCCGTTGCAGTACCGATTTTCGGACACGGGATGGCAGCAGTGAGCGCTCCCGACGCTCTGCGCATGCGCAGCCTCTCCCTCCCCAGTTGCAGTACCGATTTTCGGACACGGGATGGCAGCAGTGAGCGCTCCCGATGTTCTGCGCATGCGCAGCCTCCCCCTCCCCGTTGCAGTACCGATTTTCGGACACGGGATGGCAGCAGTGAGCCCTCCCGATGCTCTGCGCATGCGCGTCCCTCCGCTGGCCGTTGCAGTACCGATATTCGGACACCGTTCGGACGATAATTCTAGTAACCAGTGATGCAAATACAAAGGCTCCTAATTGGTAGACAATGACCTAACTAAGACCCTCCCCCGGCCGTGGCCGTACCGATTTTCGGACACGGGATGGCAGCAGTGAGCCCTCCCGACGCTCTGCGCATGCGCAGCCTTTACCCGGCTATTGCAGTACCGATTTTCGGACACGAGATGGCAGCAGTGAGCCCTCCCGACGCTCTGCGCATGCGCAGCCTCCCCCTCCCCGTTGCAGTACCGATTTTCGGACACGCGATGGCAGCTGTGAGCCCTCCCGACGCTCTGCGCATGCGCAGCCTTTCCCCGGTTATTGCAGTACCGATTTTCGGACACGGGATGGCAGCAGTGAGCCCTCCCGACGCTCTGCGCAAGCGCAGCCTTCCGCTCCCCGTTGCAGTACCGATTTTCGGACACGGGATGGCAGCAGTGAGCGCTCCCGACGCTCTGCGCATGCGCTGCCTCCCCCTCCCCGTTGCAGTACCGATTTTCGGACACGGGATGGCAGCAGTGAGCGCTCCCGACGCTCTGCGCATGCGCGCCCCTCCGCTTGCCGTTGCAGTACCGATATTCGGACACCGTTCGGACGATAATTCTAGTAACCAGTGATGCAAATACAAAGGCTCCTAATTGGTAGACAATGACCTAACTAAGACCCGCCCCCGGCCGTGGCCGTACCGATTTTCGGAAACGGGATGGCAACAGTGAGCCCTCCCGACGATCTGCGCATGCGCAGCCTTTCCCCGGCTATTGCAGTACCGATTTTCGGACACGGGATGGCAGCAGTGAGCCCTCCCGACGTTCTGCGCATGCGCTGCCTCCCCCTCCCCCGTTGCAGTACCGATTTTCGGACACGGGATGGCAGCAGTGAGCCCTCCCGACGCTCTGCGCATGCGCAGCATTCCGCTCCCCGTTGCAGTACCGATTTTCGGACACGGCATGGCAGCAGTGAGCCCTCCCGACGCTCTGCGCAAGCGCAGCCTTTCCCCGGCTATTGCAGTACCGATTTTCGGACACGGGATGGCAACAGTGAGCGCTCCCGACGTTCTGCGCATGCGCTGCCTCCCCCTCCCCCGTTGCAGTACCGATTTTCGGACACGGGATGGCAGCAGTGAGCGCTCCCGACGCTCTGCGCATGCGCGCCCCTCCGCTGGCCGTTGCAGTACCGATATTCGGACACCGTTCGGGCGATAATTCTAGTAACCAGTGATGCAAATACAAAGGCTACTAATTGGTAGACAATGACCTAACTAAGACCCTCCCCCGGCCGTGGCCGTACCGATTTTCGGAAGCGGGATGGCAACAGTGAGCCCTCCCGACGCTCTGCGCATGCGCAGCCTCCCCCTCCCCGTTGCAGTACCGATTTTCTGAAACGGGATGGCAACAGTGAGCCCTCCCGACGCTCTGCGCATGCGCAGCCTTTCCCCGGCTATTGCAGTACCGATTTTCGGACACGGGATGGCAGCAGTGAGCCCTCCCGACGCTCTGCGCAAGCGCAGCCTTCCGCTCCCTGTTGCAGTACCGATTTTCGGACACGGGATGGCAGCAGTGAGCCCTCCCGACGCTCTGCGCAAGCGCAGCCTTCCGCTCCCTGTTGCAGTACCGATTTTCGGACACGGGATGGCAGCAGTGAGCGCTCCCGACGCTCTGCGCATGCGCAGCCTCCCCCTCCCCGTTGCAGTACCGATTTTCGGACACGGGATGGCAGCAGTGAGCGCTCCCGACGCACTGCGCATGCGCAGCCTCCCCCTCCCCGTTGCAGTACCGATTTTCGGACACGGGATGGCAGCGGTGAGCCCTCCCGACGCTCTGCGCATGCGCAGCATTCCGCTCCCCGTTGCAGTACCGATTTTCGGACACGGGATGGCAGCAGTGAGCCCTCCCGACGCTCTGCGCATGCGCAGCCTCCCCCTCCCCGTTGCAGTACCGATTTTCGGACACGGGATGGCAGCAGTGAGCGCTCCCGACGCTCTGCGCATGCGCAGCCTCCCCCTCCCCGTTGCAGTACCGATTTTCGGACACGGGATGGCAGCAGTGTGCGCTCCCGACGCTCTGCGCATGCGCGCCCCTCCGCTGGCCGTTTTAGTACCGATATTCGGACACCGTTCGGGCGATAATTCTAGTAACCAGTGATGCAAATACAAAGGCTACTAATTGGTTGACAATGACCTAACTAAGACCCTCCCCCGGCGGTTGCCGTACCGATTTTCGGACACGGGATGGCAACAGTGAGCCCTCCCGACGCTCTGCGCATGCGCAGCCTCCCCCTCCCCGTATCAGTACCGATTTTCGGACACGGGATGGCGGCAGTGAGCGCTCCCGACGCTCTGCGCATGCGCGCCCCTCCGCTGGCCGTTGCAGTACCGATATTCGGACACCGTTCGGACGATAATTCTAGTAACCAGTGATGCAAATACAAAGGCTCCTAATTGGTAGACAATGACCTAACTAAGACCCGCCCCCGGCCGTGGCCGTACCGATTTTCGGAAACGGGATGGCAACAGTGAGCCCTCCCGACGTTCTGCGCATGCGCTGCCTCCCCCTCCCCCGTTGCAGTACCGATTTTCGGACACGGGATGGCAGCAGTGAGCCCTCCCGACGCTCTGCGCAAGCGCAGCCTTTCCCCGGCTATTGCAGTACCGATTTTCGGACACGGGATGGCAACAGTGAGCGCTCCCGACGCTTTGCGCATGCGCAGCCTCCCCCTCCCCGTTGCAGTACCGATTTTCGGACACGGGGTGGCAGCAGTGAGCGCTCCCGACGCTCTGCGCATGCGCAGCCTCCCCCTCCCCGTTGCAGTACCGATTTTCGGACACGGGATGGCAGCAGTGAGCCCTCCCGACGCTCTGCGCATGCGCAGCCTCCCCCTCCCCGTTGCAGTACCGATTTTCGGACACGGGATGGCGGCAGTGAGCGCTCCCGACGCTCTGCGCATGCGCGCCCCTCCGCTGGCCGTTGCAGTACCGATATTCGGACACCGTTCGGACGATAATTCTAGTAACCAGTGATGCAAATACAAAGGCTCCTAATTGGTAGACAATGACCTAACTAAGACCCGCCCCCGGCCGTGGCCGTACCGATTTTCGGACACGGGATGGCAGCAGTGAGCCCTCCCGACGCTCTGCGCATGCGCAGCCTCCCCCTCCCCGTTGCAGTACCGATTTTCGGACACGGGATGGCAGCAGTGAGCCCTCCCGACGCTCTGCGCATGCGCAGCCTCCCCCTCCCCGTTGCAGTACCGATTTTCGGACACGGGATGGCGGCAGTGAGCGCTCCCGACGCTCTGCGCATGCGCGCCCCTCCGCTGGCCGTTGCAGTACCGATATTCGGACACCGTTCGGACGATAATTCTAGTAACCAGTGATGCAAATACAAAGGCTCCTAATTGGTAGACAATGACCTAACTAAGACCCGCCCCCGGCCGTGGCCGTACCGATTTTCGGAAACGGGATGGCAACAGTGAGCCCTCCCGACGTTCTGCGCATGCGCTGCCTCCCCCTCCCCCGTTGCAGTACCGATTTTCGGACACGGGTGGCAGCAGTGAGCGCTCCCGACGCTCTGCGCATGCGCGCCCCTCCGCTGGCCGTTGCAGTACCGATATTCGGACACCGTTCGGACGATAATTCTAGTAACCAGTGATGCAAATACAAAGGCTCCTAATTGGTAGACAATGACCTAACTAAGACCCGCCCCCGGCCGTGGCCGTACCGATTTTCGGACACGGGATGGCAGCAGTGAGCCCTCCCGACGCTCTGCGCAAGCGCAGCCTTTCCCCGGCTATTGCAGTACCGATTTTCGGACACGGGATGGCAACAGTGAGCGCTCCCGACGCTTTGCGCATGCGCAGCCTCCCCCTCCCCGTTGCAGTACCGATTTTCGGACACGGGGTGGCAGCAGTGAGCGCTCCCGACGCTCTGCGCATGCGCAGCCTCCCCCTCCCCGTTGCAGTACCGATTTTCGGACACGGGATGGCAGCAGTGAGCGCTCCCGACGCTCTGCTCATGCGCGCCCCTCTGCTTGCCGTTGCAGTACCGATATTCGGACACCGTTCGGACGATAATTCTAGTAACCAGTGATGCAAATACAAAGGCTCCTAATTGGTAGACAATGACCTAACTAAGACCCGCCCCCGGCCGTGGCCGTACCGATTTTCGGAAACGGGATGGCAACAGTGAGCCCTCCCGACGTTCTGCGCATGCGCTGCCTCCCCCTCCCCCGTTGCAGTACCGATTTTCGGACACGGGTGGCAGCAGTGAGCGCTCCCGACGCTCTGCGCATGCGCGCCCCTCCGCTGGCCGTTGCAGTACCGATATTCGGACACCGTTCGGACGATAATTCTAGTAACCAGTGATGCAAATACAAAGGCTCCTAATTGGTAGACAATGACCTAACTAAGACCCGCCCCCGGCCGTGGCCGTACCGATTTTCGGACACGGGATGGCAGCAGTGAGCCCTCCCGACGCTCTGCGCAAGCGCAGCCTTTCCCCGGCTATTGCAGTACCGATTTTCGGACACGGGATGGCAACAGTGAGCGCTCCCGACGCTCTGCGCATGCGCAGCCTCCCCCTCCCCGTTGCAGTACCGATTTTCGGACACGGGGTGGCAGCAGTGAGCGCTCCCGACGCTCTGCGCATGCGCAGCCTCCCCCTCCCCCGTTGCTGTACCGATTTTCGGACACGGGATGGCAGCAGTGAGCGCTCCCGACGCTCTGCGCATGCGCGCCCCTCCGCTTGCCGTTGCAGTACCGATATTCGGACACCGTTCGGACGATAATTCTAGTAACCAGTGATGCAAATACAAAGGCTCCTAATTGGTAGACAATGACCTAACTAAGACCCGCCCCCGGCCGTGGCCGTACCGATTTTCGGAAACGGGATGACAGTAGTGAGCCCTCCCGACGTTCTGCGCATGCGCAGCCTCCCCCTCCCCCGTTGCAGTACCGATTTTCCGACACGGGATGGCAGCAGTGAGCGCTCCCGACGTTCTGCGCATGCGCAGCATTCCGCTCCCCGTTGCAGTACCGATTTTCGGACACGGGCTGGCAGCAGTGAGCCCTCCCGACGTTCTGCGCATGGGCTGCCTCCCCCTGCCCCGTTGCAGTACCGATTATCGGACACGGGATGGCAGCAGTGAGCGCTCCCGACGCTCTGCGCATGCGCAGCCTCCCCCTCCCCGTTGCAGTACCGATTTTCGGACACGGGATGGCAGCAGTGAGCGCTCCCGACGCTCTGCGCATGCGCGCCCCTCCGCTGGCCGTTGTAGTACCGATATACGGACACCGTTCGGGCGATAATTCTAGTAACCAGTGATGCAAATACAAAGGCTACTAATTGGTAGACAATGACCTAACTAAGACCCTCCCCCGGCCGTGGCCGTACCGATTTTCGGACACGGGATGGCAACAGTGAGCGCTCCCGACGCTCTGCGCATGCGCAGCCTCCCCCTCCCCGTTGCAGTACCGATTTTCGGATACGGGATGGCAGCAGTGAGCGCTCCCGACGCTCTGCGCATGCGCAGCCTCCCCCTCCCCGTTGCAGTACCGATTTTCGGACACGGGATGGCAGCAGTGAGCCCTCCCGACGCTCTGCGCATGCGCAGCCTCCCCCTCCCCGTTGCAGTACCGATTTTCGGACACGGGATGGCAGCAGTGAGCGCTCCCGAAGCTCTGCGCATGCGCAGCCTTTCCCCGGCTATTGCAGTACCGATTTTCGGACACGGGATGGCAGCAGTGAGTCTTCCCGATGCTCTGCGCATGCGCAGCCTTCCGCTCCCCGTTGCAGTACCGATTTTCGGACACGGGATGGCAGCAGTGAGCGCTCCCGACGCTCTGCGCATGCGCAGCCTCCCCCTCCCCGTTGCAGTACCGATTTTCGGACACGGGATGGCAGCAGTGAGCCCTCCCGACGTTCTGCGCATGCGCAGCCTTTCCCCGGCTATTGCAGTACCGATTTTCGGACACGGGATGGCAGCAGTGAGCGCTCCCGACGTTCTGCGCATGCGCAGCCTCCCCCCCCCCGTTGCAGTACCGATTTTCGGACACGGGATGGCAGCAGTGAGCGCTCCCGACGCTCTGCGCCTGCGCAGCCTTTCCCCGGCTATTGCAGTACTGATTTTCGAACACGGGATGGCAGCAGTGAGCCCTCCCGATGCTCTGCGCATGCGCGTCCCTCCGCTGGCCGTTGCAGTACCGATATTCGGACACCGTTCGGACGATAATTCTAGTAACCAGTGATGCAAATACAAAGGCTCCTAATTGGTAGACAATGACCTAACTAAGACCCTCCCCCGGCCGTGGCCGTACCGATTTTCGGACACGGGATGGCAGCAGTGAGCGCTCCCGACGCTCTGCGCATGCGCAGCCTCCCCCTCCCCGTTGCAGTACCGATTTTCGGACACGGGATGGCAGCAGTGAGCGCTCCCGACGCTCTGCGCATGCGCAGCCTTTCCCCGGCTATTGCAGTACCGATTTTCGGACACGGGATGGCAGCAGTGAGCCCTCCCGACGCTCTGCGCATGCGCAGCCTTTCCCCGGCTATTGCAGTACCGATTTTCGGACACGGGATGGCAGCAGTGAGTCTTCCCGATGCTCTGCGCATGCGCAGCCTTCCGCTCCCCGTTGCAGTACCGATTTTCGGACACGGGATGGCAGCAGTGAGCCCTCCCGACGTTCTGCGCATGCGCAGCCTCCCCCTCCCCGTTGCAGTACCGATTTTCGGACACGGGATGGCAGCAGTGAGCGCTCCCGACGCTCTGCGCATGCGCAGCCTCCCCATCCCTATTGCAGTACCGATTTTCGGACACGGGATGGCAGCAGTGAGCGCTCCCGACGCTCTGCGCATGCGCAGCCTCCCCCTCCCCGTTGCAGTACCGATTTTCGGACACGGGATGGCAGCAGTGAGCGCTCCCGACGCTCTGCGCATGCGCAGCCTTTCCCCGGCTATTGCAGTACCGATTTTCGGACACGGGATGGCAGCAGGGAGCCCTCCCGATGCTCTGCGCATGCGCGTCCCTCCGCTGGCCGTTGCAGTACCGATATTCGGACACCGTTCGGACGATAATGCTAGTAACCAGTGATGCAAATACAAAGGCTCCTAATTGGTAGAAAATGACATAACTAAGACCCTCCCCCGGCCGTGCCCGTACCGATTTTCCGACACGGGATGGCAGCAGTGAGCCCTCCCGACGCTCTGCGCATGCGCAGCCTCCCCCTCCCCCGTTGCAGTACCAATTTTCGGACACGGGATGGCAGCAGTGAGCGCTCCCGACGTTCTGCGCATGCGCAGCCTCCCCCTCGCTATTGCAGTACCGATTTTCGGACACGGGATGGCAGCAGTGAGCGCTCCCGACGCTCTGCGCATGCGCAGCCTCCCCATCCCTATTGCAGTACCGATTTTCGGACACGGGATGGCAGCAGTGAGCGCTCCCGACGTTCTGCGCATGCGCAGCCTCCCCCTCCCCGTTGCAGTACCGATTTTCGGACACGGGATGGCAGCAGTGAGCGCTCCCGACGCTCTGCGCATGCGCAGCCTTTCCCCGGCTATTGCAGTACCGATTTTCGGACACGGGATGGCAGCAGTGAGCCCTCCCGATGCTCTGCGCATGCGCGTCCCTCCGCTGGCCGTTGCAGTACCGATATTCGGACACCGTTCGGACGATAATTCTAGTAACCAGTGATGCAAATACAAAGGCTCCTAATTGGTAGACAATGACCTAACTAAGACCCTCCCCCGGCCGTGGCCGTACCGATTTTCGGACACGGGATGGCAGCAGTGAGCCCTCCCGATGCTCTGCGCATGCGTGTCCCTCCGCTGGCCGTTGCAGTACCGATATTCGGACACCGTTCGGACGATAATTCTAGTAACCAGTGATGCAAATACAAAGGCTCCTAATTGGTAGACAATGACCTAACTAAGACCCTCCCCCGGCCGTGGCCGTACCAATTTTCGGACACGGGATGGCAGCAGTGAGCGCTCCCGACGCTCTGCGCATGCGCAGCCTCCCCCTCCCCGTTGCAGTACCGATTTTCGGACACGGGATGGCAGCAGTGAGCCCTCCCGACGCTCTGCGCATGCGCAGCCTTTCCCCGCCTATTGCAGTACCGATTTTCGGACACGGGATGGCAGCAGTGAGCCCTCCCGACGCTCTGCGCAAGCGCAGCCTTCCGCTCCCCGTTGCAGTACCGATTTTCGGACACGGGATGGCAGCAGTGAGCGCTCCCGACGCTCTGCGCATGCGCAGCATTCCGCTCCCCGTTGCAGTACCGATTTTCGGACACGGGATGGCAGCAGTGAGCGCTCCCGACGCTCTGCGCATGCGCAGCCTTTCCCCGGCTATTGCAGTACCGATTTTCGGACACGGGCTGGCAGCAGTGAGCCCTCCCGACGTTCTGCGCATGGGCTGCCTCCCCCTGCCCCGTTGCAGTACCGATTATCGGACACGGGATGGCAGCAGTGAGCGCTCCCGACGCTCTGCGCATGCGCAGCCTCCCCCTCCCCGTTGCAGTACCGATTTTCGGACACGGGATGGCAGCAGTGAGCGCTCCCGACGCTCTGCGCATGCGCGCCCCTCCGCTGGCCGTTGTAGTACCGATATACGGACACCGTTCGGGCGATAATTCTAGTAACCAGTGATGCAAATACAAAGGCTACTAATTGGTAGACAATGACCTAACTAAGACCCTCCCCCGGCCGTGGCCGTACCGATTTTCGGACACGGGATGGCAACAGTGAGCGCTCCCGACGCTCTGCGCATGCGCAGCCTCCCCCTCCCCGTTGCAGTACCGATTTTCGGATACGGGATGGCAGCAGTGAGCGCTCCCGACGCTCTGCGCATGCGCAGCCTCCCCCTCCCCGTTGCAGTACCGATTTTCGGACACGGGATGGCAGCAGTGAGCCCTCCCGACGCTCTGCGCATGCGCAGCCTCCCCCTCCCCGTTGCAGTACCGATTTTCGGACACGGGATGGCAGCAGTGAGCGCTCCCGAAGCTCTGCGCATGCGCAGCCTTTCCCCGGCTATTGCAGTACCGATTTTCGGACACGGGATGGCAGCAGTGAGTCTTCCCGATGCTCTGCGCATGCGCAGCCTTCCGCTCCCCGTTGCAGTACCGATTTTCGGACACGGGATGGCAGCAGTGAGCGCTCCCGACGCTCTGCGCATGCGCAGCCTCCCCCTCCCCGTTGCAGTACCGATTTTCGGACACGGGATGGCAGCAGTGAGCCCTCCCGACGTTCTGCGCATGCGCAGCCTTTCCCCGGCTATTGCAGTACCGATTTTCGGACACGGGATGGCAGCAGTGAGCGCTCCCGACGTTCTGCGCATGCGCAGCCTCCCCCCCCCCGTTGCAGTACCGATTTTCGGACACGGGATGGCAGCAGTGAGCGCTCCCGACGCTCTGCGCCTGCGCAGCCTTTCCCCGGCTATTGCAGTACTGATTTTCGAACACGGGATGGCAGCAGTGAGCCCTCCCGATGCTCTGCGCATGCGCGTCCCTCCGCTGGCCGTTGCAGTACCGATATTCGGACACCGTTCGGACGATAATTCTAGTAACCAGTGATGCAAATACAAAGGCTCCTAATTGGTAGACAATGACCTAACTAAGACCCTCCCCCGGCCGTGGCCGTACCGATTTTCGGACACGGGATGGCAGCAGTGAGCGCTCCCGACGCTCTGCGCATGCGCAGCCTCCCCCTCCCCGTTGCAGTACCGATTTTCGGACACGGGATGGCAGCAGTGAGCGCTCCCGACGCTCTGCGCATGCGCAGCCTTTCCCCGGCTATTGCAGTACCGATTTTCGGACACGGGATGGCAGCAGTGAGCCCTCCCGACGCTCTGCGCATGCGCAGCCTTTCCCCGGCTATTGCAGTACCGATTTTCGGACACGGGATGGCAGCAGTGAGTCTTCCCGATGCTCTGCGCATGCGCAGCCTTCCGCTCCCCGTTGCAGTACCGATTTTCGGACACGGGATGGCAGCAGTGAGCCCTCCCGACGTTCTGCGCATGCGCAGCCTCCCCCTCCCCGTTGCAGTACCGATTTTCGGACACGGGATGGCAGCAGTGAGCGCTCCCGACGCTCTGCGCATGCGCAGCCTCCCCATCCCTATTGCAGTACCGATTTTCGGACACGGGATGGCAGCAGTGAGCGCTCCCGACGCTCTGCGCATGCGCAGCCTCCCCCTCCCCGTTGCAGTACCGATTTTCGGACACGGGATGGCAGCAGTGAGCGCTCCCGACGCTCTGCGCATGCGCAGCCTTTCCCCGGCTATTGCAGTACCGATTTTCGGACACGGGATGGCAGCAGGGAGCCCTCCCGATGCTCTGCGCATGCGCGTCCCTCCGCTGGCCGTTGCAGTACCGATATTCGGACACCGTTCGGACGATAATGCTAGTAACCAGTGATGCAAATACAAAGGCTCCTAATTGGTAGAAAATGACATAACTAAGACCCTCCCCCGGCCGTGCCCGTACCGATTTTCCGACACGGGATGGCAGCAGTGAGCCCTCCCGACGCTCTGCGCATGCGCAGCCTCCCCCTCCCCCGTTGCAGTACCAATTTTCGGACACGGGATGGCAGCAGTGAGCGCTCCCGACGTTCTGCGCATGCGCAGCCTCCCCCTCGCTATTGCAGTACCGATTTTCGGACACGGGATGGCAGCAGTGAGCGCTCCCGACGCTCTGCGCATGCGCAGCCTCCCCATCCCTATTGCAGTACCGATTTTCGGACACGGGATGGCAGCAGTGAGCGCTCCCGACGTTCTGCGCATGCGCAGCCTCCCCCTCCCCGTTGCAGTACCGATTTTCGGACACGGGATGGCAGCAGTGAGCGCTCCCGACGCTCTGCGCATGCGCAGCCTTTCCCCGGCTATTGCAGTACCGATTTTCGGACACGGGATGGCAGCAGTGAGCCCTCCCGATGCTCTGCGCATGCGCGTCCCTCCGCTGGCCGTTGCAGTACCGATATTCGGACACCGTTCGGACGATAATTCTAGTAACCAGTGATGCAAATACAAAGGCTCCTAATTGGTAGACAATGACCTAACTAAGACCCTCCCCCGGCCGTGGCCGTACCGATTTTCGGACACGGGATGGCAGCAGTGAGCCCTCCCGATGCTCTGCGCATGCGTGTCCCTCCGCTGGCCGTTGCAGTACCGATATTCGGACACCGTTCGGACGATAATTCTAGTAACCAGTGATGCAAATACAAAGGCTCCTAATTGGTAGACAATGACCTAACTAAGACCCTCCCCCGGCCGTGGCCGTACCAATTTTCGGACACGGGATGGCAGCAGTGAGCGCTCCCGACGCTCTGCGCATGCGCAGCCTCCCCCTCCCCGTTGCAGTACCGATTTTCGGACACGGGATGGCAGCAGTGAGCCCTCCCGACGCTCTGCGCATGCGCAGCCTTTCCCCGCCTATTGCAGTACCGATTTTCGGACACGGGATGGCAGCAGTGAGCCCTCCCGACGCTCTGCGCAAGCGCAGCCTTCCGCTCCCCGTTGCAGTACCGATTTTCGGACACGGGATGGCAGCAGTGAGCGCTCCCGACGCTCTGCGCATGCGCAGCATTCCGCTCCCCGTTGCAGTACCGATTTTCGGACACGGGATGGCAGCAGTGAGCGCTCCCGACGCTCTGCGCATGCGCAGCCTTTCCCCGGCTATTGCAGTACCGATTTTCGGACACGGGATGGCAGCAGTGAGCGCTCCCGACGCTCTGCGCATGCGCAGTCACCCCCGCTCCGTTGCAGTACCGATTTTCGGACACGGGATGGCAGCAGTGAGCCCTCCAGAGGCTCTGCGCATGCGCAGCCTCCCCCTCCCCGTTGCAGTACCGATTTTCGGACACGGGATGGCAGCAGTGAGCGCTCCCGACGCTCTGTGCATGCGCGCCCCTCCGCTGGCCGTTGCAGTACCGATATTCGGACACCGTTCGGACGATAATTCTAGTAACCAGTGATGCAAATACAAAGGCTCCTAATTGGTAGACAATGACCTAACTAAGACCCTCCCCCGGCCGTGGCCGTACCAATTTTCGGACACGGGATGGCAGCAGTGAGCGCTCCCGACGTTCTGCGCATGCGCAGCCTCCCCATCCCTATTGCAGTACCGATTTTCGGACACGGGATGGCAGCAGTGAGCGCTCCCGACGCTCTGCGCATGCGCAGCCTCCCCCTCTCCGTTGCAGTACCGATTTTCGGACACGGGATGGCAGCAGTGAGTCCTCCCGACGCTCTGCGCATGCGCAGCCTTTCCCCGGCTATTGCAGTACCGATTTTCGGACACGGGATGGCAGCAGTGAGCGCTCCCGACGTTCTGCGCATGCGCAGCCTCCCCCTCCCCGTTGCAGTACCGATTTTTCAGACACGCGATGGCAGCAGTGAGCGCTCCCGACGCTCTGCGCATGCGCAGCCTTTCCCCGGCTATTGCAGTACCGATTTTCGGACACGGGATGGCAGCAGTGAGCCCTCCCGACGTTCTGCGCATGCGCAGCCTCCCCCTCCCCGTTGCAGTACCGATTTTCGGACACGGGATGGCAGCAGTGAGCGCTCCCGACGCTCTGCGCATGCGCAGCCTCCCCCTCCCCGTTGCAGTACCGATTTTCGGACACGGGATGGCAGCAGTGAGCGCTCCCGACGCTCTGCGCATGCGCAGCCTTTCCCCGGCTATTGCAGTACCGATTTTCGGACACGGGATGGCAGCAGTGAGTCCTCCCGACGCTCTGCGCATGCGCAGCCTTTCCCCGGCTATTGCAGTACCGATTTTCGGACACGGGATGGCAGCAGTGAGCGCTCCCGACGCTCTGCGCATGCGCGCCCCTCCGCTGGCCGTTGCAGTACCGATATTCGGACACCGTTCGGACGATAATTCTAGTAACCAGTGATGCAAATACATGGCTACTAATTGGTAGACAATGACCTAACTAAGACCCTCCCCCGGCCGTGGCCGTACCGATTTTCCGACACGGGATGGCAACAGTGAGCCCTCCCGACGCTCTGCGCATGCGCAGCCTCCCCCTCCCCCGTTGCAGTACCAATTTTCGGACACGGGATGGCAGCAGTGAGCGCTCCCGACGTTCTGCGCATGCGCAGCCTCCCCCTCCCCGTTGCAGTACCGATTTTCGGACACGGGATGGCAGCAGTGAGCCCTCCCGACGCTCTGCGCATGCGCAGCCTCCCCATCCCTATTGCAGTACCGATTTTCGGACACGGGATGGCAGCAGTGAGCGCTCCCGACGCTCTGCGCATGCGCAGCCTCCCCCTCCCCGTTGCAGTACCGATTTTCGGACACGGGATGGCAGCAGTGAGCGCTCCCGACGCTCTGCGCATGCGCAGCCTTTCCCCGGCTATTGCAGTACCGATTTTCGGACACGGGATGGCAGCAGTGAGCCCTCCCGATGCTCTGCGCATGTGCGTCCCTCCGCTGGCCGTTGCAGTACCGATATTCGGACACCGTTCGGACGATAATGCTAGTAACCAGTGATGCAAATACAAAGGCTCCTAATTGGTAGACAATGACCTAACTAAGACCCTCCCCCGGCCGTGGCCGTACCGATTTTCGGACACGGGATGGCAGCAGTGAGCGCTCCCGACGCTCTGCGCATGCGCAGCCTCCCCCTCCCCGTTGCAGTACCGATTTTCGGACACGGGATGGCAGCAGTGAGCCCTCCCGACGCTCTGCGCATGCGCAGCCTTTCCCCGCCTATTGCAGTACCGATTTTCGGACACGGGATGGCAGCAGTGAGCCCTCCCGACGCTCTGCGCAAGCGCAGCCTTCCGCTCCCCGTTGCAGTACCGATTTTCGGACACGGGATGGCAGCAGTGAGCCCTCCCGACGCTCTGCGCATGCGCAGCCTTTCCCCGGCTATTGCAGTACCGATTTTCGGACACGGGATGGCAGCAGTGAGCGCTCCCGACGCTCTGCGCATGCGCAGCCTCCCCATCCCTATTGCAGTACCGATTTTCGGACACGGGATGGCAGCAGTGAGCGCTCCCGACGCTCTGCGCATGCGCAGCCTTTCCCCGGCTATTGCAGTACCGATTTTCGGACACGGGATGGCAGCAGTGAGCCCTCCCGATGCTCTGCGCATGCGCGTCCCTCCGCTGGCCGTTGCAGTACCGATATTCGGACACCGTTCGGACGATAATGCTAGTAACCAGTGATGCAAATACAAAGGCTCCTAATTGGTAGACAATGACCTAACTAAGACCCTCCCCCGGCCGTGGCCGTACCGATTTTCGGACACGGGATGGCAGCAGTGAGCGCTCCCGACGCTCTGCGCATGCGCAGCCTCCCCCTCCCCGTTGCAGTACCGATTTTCGGACACGGGATGGCAGCAGTGAGCCCTCCCGACGCTCTGCGCATGCGCAGCCTTTCCCCGCCTATTGCAGTACCGATTTTCGGACACGGGATGGCAGCAGTGAGCCCTCCCGACGCTCTGCGCAAGCGCAGCCTTCCGCTCCCCGTTGCAGTACCGATTTTCGGACACGGGATGGCAGCAGTGAGCCCTCCCGACGCTCTGCGCATGCGCAGCCTTTCCCCGGCTATTGCAGTACCGATTTTCGGACACGGGATGGCAGCAGTGAGCGCTCCCGACGCTCTGCGCATGCGCAGCCTCCCCATCCCTATTGCAGTACCGATTTTCGGACACGGGATGGCAGCAGTGAGCCCTCCCGATGCTCTGCGCATGCGCGTCCCTCCGCTGGCCGTTGCAGTACCGATATTCGGACACCGTTCGGACGATAATTCTAGTAACCAGTGATGCAAATACAAAGGCTCCTAATTGGTAGAAAATGACCTAACTAAGACCTGTTGGGAATTGGCTACGAGAGCGTGGACATGAGTATGGTTCTACTGACTTTGGTTCAGGCCTGCAACTGAGCAAGCAGGGGCTTCTGGGAGATTAGGCCTCAGGAGAGAAGTGCTGAGGACGTGCTGGTAAGGCAAGGACACTCTGTCCTTGGCGAGTTTCGTAAACAACCCTGAGGGGATAAGGCAGGAAGAATGAAGAAGCTGCTTGCTTATCGATCATAATCTGGGCTGGCCAGACAGAAGTTATCTTTCGAATAAACAACCAAATACCCTTGAATAAACAATCAAATACCGTTAGCAACCAATCATGAGCTCAAGTTTTGCAATATGTATGAGGCTAATTATCTACTGTATAAATATACTTGCTTGTGGGACAATAAACGAGTTCTGTTGATGACCAACGGGTGTCTGCAGTCTCCCTCTCTCCGACAAATGGTGACCCCGACGTGATCCAACGAAGGGCAATCCTCTCTCGGACAGAAAAAGAAATCGGGAGAAGGACGCACCACGAAGGAGAGAAGTATTAGAGAGTCGGGTTCCGCAGCGCAGCCGGGACGGTGCCGAAGCCGCCATTGGAGCGGAGAGGAACGACACCCCCCTTGGCCACATCGGTGAGTAAGGGGCCGTACGCGCCACCGAAGCCTGGAGAAAAAGTAACTGCTAGCGATAAAAATGGATAGGCAAGTGGCGTATGAATTATTTACCCGTACCTTACAACAATGTAACGTACAGGGAATTGACTTAAAGAAAGAATTACCGGGATTGTTAGCATGGAGGTACGCAAAAGGTTGCTCCATGGTGAAGCAGGGATTGTGGAAGTCCTACGGAAATTTGGTGAATAGGCTCGTGCAATCCCTGGAGCAAGCTACTGATGAACAGGCCCTCTGCAAGCTTTTGATCTGGTGCAGAGAGAATGGGTTCAAAGCCGAGCCCCACCTAGTATTCAAATCCGATGTGAAAGCAAAAAGCAAAGTGGCCGCCGGAGTCACGGCAGCCTTTGCAAGCACTTCAGGACCGGGACCACCACGCCACCGACAACCGCTGGTGTTTGGAGATCCATCGCCAAAACCCCCCGACCTGCACCTGCAGCACCTGCACCATCTGCGCCCCCACTTCCGGACCCCCTGTCGAGCCTGAGGAACAGCCCGGCTGGGTCCAGGACTTGTTGAATCGCCTTGAAAAATTAGAGAAGGGGGCCGGGGAAGAGAAGGCGAATGAGATCAAGGAGACTGACGTTGCTGAGGGCTTGACAACAGCCAGGGGGGAGGTGCAAGGGGATTTGATCTGTCTTTTAAAGTGGGGGTTGAAGAATTGTAATGCTTTAAGTGAGGACAGAAACCGTTATTAGGGCTATTATTTCTGTTTGCTATGTTCGTCTGTATTATGTGTTGTGTCCTTTGTATAATGATGCTGACACGAGGTATGGTTGAAAGGAGGAAATTTGTATGATCTGTAGAGTCATAATGGGATCTTGAGAAAGAAGATGTTTGCCTGCCCGGGAACTGCAAACATCCTCTAAACTAGTTTGAAGGTCAAACACCTGAGAGGGAGGAAGATGAGGAAGGCAGGAGCCTCAGACTGACGGCTGGGACCGCTTTCTGATATGCGCACTTGCGCACCCAGGAGGGAAGGTTATGTGACTGAAGGCGGAGTTTGTCCGCCCCCCGGTCTGCCTGCTGGCACGTACTGGCCCTACGTGGCAGGATGCACCGGGCATAAACAGACAGTGCAGAGAGAGGGGGGGTGAGACTCCTAACACTGAGATCCACATTGTCTCCGCGGGGACGCCCGCCGAGTTGGGAGCCTGTCAGCAACCCTCTAATCTGCCAACTCGAGAAGATGTTCAGTCTCAGTATCCTGCCGACAAGTATTACCTCAAGAGTAGTTATTCATACATTGCTTATTAAAGATGCTTTCACCTGAATAGAGGCTCGCAGTAGCCACATTGTTTTGGGTGATTATTGCCAAATCCCAAGCCCATTCGCACCTAATTGGCGACAAGGATGGGCTTTGGCAATTGAGACAGTGGAACTCACTAGTGAAGTGCACAGCTACGTGGTCGTGCCACTCGATAGAAACTATGTTTTTGCTGTTTGTGTGTGTAGTCTTTAGATCTTTATTGTATAATATATATCAGCAGAGAGGGCTGACTAAGTACAACAAGAAAGTGCAGAATTTGAAAGCGGGAAAGCCAGGAGTAACTCAGACTACGGTGTACTCCACCCCACCCCCACCAGTGGAGGACTGGGAGTTGTACTCTGACTTGTATCCCTGGAAAGAGACTAGGGAAATACTTCAGCACAGGAAGTAAGAATGAAGAACCAAACGCTGAAATGCCATCTACAAAAACAAAAAGGGGGAGAAGATCCGTGTTCTCAAATGGTTGTATACATCACTGCAACCACACACAACTATTCAGCAGAAAGTAGAAAACTTGGCGGAACTGATTATGAAAGGGAAAACACGAGTGGTGCAGATCACGGGAATGGAACCAGGTGTAATTAGAATTCCAATAAAAAGAGATCTGCTTGAATGGTACCTGCAGCATTCTGGAGAATTACAAACGAGTCTATTATCAACAGCTGCTGATATCAAAGTAGACTCTATAAAGTCACCGGAACTACAATGGGTGAGCCGAAATGAGTGGATTATGCCACATAAAAGAAGTGAAGTACCATTAGCGGACGCAGTCACCGCCTTCATGGATGCAGGGAAGAAATCACGACGAGCAGCTATCACCTGGATGGAAGGAGTGGAATGGCATCACCACCTGCTAGAAGCAGCAGCAGGGGACTCACTACAAACGCTGGAACTGGCTGCGGTGGTTTGGGCGGTACTTAGATGGCAAAATGAGCGGCTCAATCTGGTCACGGACTCTTTATATGTTGCTGGAATTGTTACGCGCATAGAGGGGGCGAGGGTCCGGGATGTTAAAAATCCGCGGTTGAATGAGCTCTTACGCAGGTTGCAAACCGCTTTGCAACAACGGTTGTGCCCGTATGCTGTGATACACATCAGGAGTCACATGTGGACTCAGGGTCTGGGCGAGGGTAATCACAGGGCTGATCAATTGGTGGCCACGGCTGTACCTCTCAATGACTTCATTAAGGCTAGGGAAGCCCATCACATGTTCCACCAGAATGCTAAAGGCCTTAAAAGTCAGTTTAATATAACAATGGAAGAGGCCAGGGGAATCGTGCGCGCCTGCCCCGAATGTAGCCATCATGGACCGGGGTTGGGCATTGGGGTAAATCCGCATGGTCAAGGCCCTTGTGGGCTCTGACAAATGGATGTTACCCATGTTCCAGAGTTTGGCCACTTGAAGTACCTTCATGTCACTATTGACACATTCAGCCACTTCATATGGGCAACTCCCCAGGCGGGAAAAAAGGTAGTCCATGTAATCTGTCACCTGACGACCTGCTTTGCTGTAATGGGAGTTACTGGATGGCTCCGCAATGTTTTGCAGAGCTTGCTAATGTTTTTAGTAGTAGCTATAATTGTATTGTTATGTTTAAGCTGTATCTTATCCTATGTAAAACGCATGATAAATAAGAGCATGGGGGATGTCCTGCTCGCGCAAAAAGAAAAAGGGGGAATTGTTGGGAATTGGCTACGAGAGCGTGGACATGAGTATGGTTCTACTGACTTTGGTTCAGGCCTGCAACTGAGCAAGCAGGGGCTTCTGGGAGATTAGGCCTCAGGAGAGAAGTGCTGAGGACGTGCTGGTAAGGCAAGGACACTCTGTCCTTGGCGAGTTTCGTAAACAACCCTGAGGGGATAAGGCAGGAAGAATGAAGAAGCTGCTTGCTTATCGATCATAATCTGGGCTGGCCAGACAGAAGTTATCTTTCGAATAAACAACCAAATACCCTTGAATAAACAATCAAATACCGTTAGCAACCAATCATGAGCTCAAGTTTTGCAATATGTATGAGGCTAATTATCTACTGTATAAATATACTTGCTTGTGGGACAATAAACGAGTTCTGTTGATGACCAACGGGTGTCTGCAGTCTCCCTCTCTCCGACAAAGACCCTCCCCCGGCCGTGGCCGTACCGATTTTCGGACACGGGATGGCAGCAGTGAGCCCTCCCGACGCTCTGCGCATGCGCAGCCTTTCCCCGGCTATTGCAGTACCGATTTTCGGACACGGGATGGCAGCAGTGAGCGCTCCCGACGCTCTGCGCATGCGCAGCCTCCCCCTCTCCGTTGCAGTACCGATTTTCGGACACGGGATGGCAGCAGTGAGCCCTCCAGAGGCTCTGCGCATGCGCAGCCTCCCCCTCCCCGTTGCAGTACCGATTTTCGGACACGGGATGGCAGCAGTGAGCGCTCCCGACGCTCTGCGCATGCGCGCCCCTCCGCTGGCCGTTGCAGTACCGATATTCGGACACCGTTCGGACGATAATTCTAGTAACCAGTGATGCAAATACAAAGGCTCCTAATTGGTAGACAATGACCTAACTAAGACCCTCCCCCGGCCGTGGCCGTACCGATTTTCGGACACGGGATGGCAGCAGTGAGGCCTCCCGATGCTCTGCGCATGCGTGTCCCTCCACTGGCCGTTGCAGTACCGATATTCGGACACCGTTCGGACGATAATTCTAGTAACCAGTGATGCAAATACAAAGGCTCCTAATTGGTAGACAATGACCTAACTAAGACCCTCCCCCGGCCGTGGCCGTACCAATTTTCGGACACGGGATGGCAGCAGTGAGCGCTCCCGACGCTCTGCGCATGCGCAGCCTCCCCCTCCCCGTTGCAGTACCGATTTTCGGACACGGGATGGCAGCAGTGAGCGCTCCCGACGCTCTGCGCATGCGCAGCCTTTCCCCGGCTATTGCAGTACCGATTTTCGGACACGGGATGGCAGCAGTGAGCCCTCCCGATGCTCTGCGCATGCGCGTCCCTCCGCTGGCCGTTGCAGTACCGATATTCGGACACCGTTCGGACGATAATGCTAGTAACCAGTGATGCAAATACAAAGGCTCCTAATTGGTAGACAATGACCTAACTAAGACCCTCCCCCGGCCGTGGCCGTACCGATTTTCGGACACGGGATGGCAGCAGTGAGGCCTCCCGACGCTCTGCGCATGCGCAGCCTTCCGCTCCCCGTTGCAGTACCGATTTTCGGACACGGGATGGCAGCAGTGAGCGCTCCCGACGCTCTGGGGGCTATAGGGCATTCTATGGTGGTTATAGGGGGCCCTAGGGGAGCTCTGGGGGGTCCTAGGGGAGCTCTAGGGGATCCTATGGGGGCTATAGGGCATCCTATGGGGACTATAGGGGATCCTATAGGAGCTCTAGGGGGGCTATAGGAGCTCTAGAGGGTCCTATGGGGCCTATATGGGGTCCCATGGTGGTTATAGGAGGCCCTAGGGGACCTCTAGGGGGCCCTATGGGAGCTATAGGGGGTCCTAGGTGAGCTCTAGGGGGTCCTATGGTGGCTATAGGGGGTCCTAGGGGAGCTCTGGGGGTCCTGTTTGGGCGCTAGGGGGCCCTATGGGGGCTATAGTGGGTCCTATGGTGGTTATAGGTGGCCCTATGGCAGCTCTAGGGCATCCTATGGGGACTATAGGGGATCCTATAGGAGCTCTAGGGGAGTTATAAGAGCTCTAGGGGTTCCTATGGGGGCTATAGGGGGTCCTATGTTGGTTATTAGGGGACCCTATGGGAGCTCTAGTGCATCCTAATGGGACTATAGAGGGTCATATAGGAGGTTTAGGGGGGCTATAGGAGCTCTAGGGGGTCCTGTGGGGGCTCTAGGTGGTCCTATGGGAGCTCTAGGGGGTCCTATGGGGGCTATAGAGGGTCCTACGGTGGTTATAGGGGGACATAGGGGAGCTCTAGGGCGTCGTATGGGAGCTCTAGGAGGCTCTCTGGGGGCTATAGGGGGTCCTAGGGGAGCTCTGGGTGTCCTGTTGGGCTCTAGTGGGCCCTATGTGGGCTATAGGGTGTCCTATGGAGGTTATAGGGGACCCTATGGGAGCTCTAGGGCATCCTATGGGCACTATAGAGGGTCCTATAGGAGGTCTAGGGGGGCTATAGGAGCTCTAGGGGCCCTATGGGGGTTATAGGGTGTCCTAGGGGAGCTCTAGGGCATCCCATGGAGCTTTAGGGGGTCCTATGGGGGCTATAGGGGGTTCTGTGGGAGCTGCTGGGGTCCTGTAGGGGTTATAGGGGGCCTTATGGGAGCTCTAGGGGGCCCTATCAGGGTTATAGGGGGTCCTATGGGAGTTCTAGGGGGTCCTATGGGGGCCATAGGGGGTCCTTTGGGAGCTCTAGGGGGCCCTATGGGGGCTATAGTGCGTCCTATAGTGGTTATAGGGGACCCTATGGGAGCTCTAGGGCATCCTATGGGGACTATAGAGGGTCATATAGGAGGTTTAGGGGGTCTATAGGAGATCTAGGGGGTCCTATGGGGGCTCTAGGGGGTCCTATGGGAGCTCTAGGGGGTCGTATTGGGGCTCTAGAGGGTCCTAGGGGTGCTCTAGGGAGCCCTATGGGAGCTATAGGGGGTTCTAGGGGAGCTCTGGGGGAGCTCTGGGGGGCTCTACGGGGGCTAAAGGGCATCCTAGGGGGACTATAGGGGGTTCTATAGGAGCTCTCGAGGGTCCTATGGGGCCTATATGGGGTCCTATGGTGGTTATAGGGGGTCCTAGGGGAGCTCTAGGGGGCCCTATGGGGGCTATAGGGCATCCTATGTTGGTTATAGGGAGCCCTAGGGGAGCTCTAGGTGGTCCTATGTGGGCTATAGGGGGTCCTAGGTGAGCTCTGGGCGTCCTAGGGGAGCTCTAGGGGGACCTATGGAGGCTATAGGGAATCCTATGGGGACTATGGGGAGTCCTATAGGAGGTCCAGGAGGTCCTATGGGGCCTATACGGGGTCCTATGGTGGTTATAGGGGGTCCTAGGGGAGCTCTGGGGGTCCTGTGGGGCCTCTAGGGGGCCCTATGGGGGCTCTTAGGGGTCCTATGGTGGTTATAGTTGGCCCCATGGGAGCTCTAGGGCATCCTATGGGGACTATAGGGGATCCTATAGAAGCTCTAGGGGGCTTAGAGGATCTCTAGGGGTTCCTATGGGGACTCTAGGCGGTCCTATGGGAGTTCTAGGGGGCCCTATGGGGGTTATAGGGGGTCCTAGGGGAGCTCTTGGAGGTCCTATGGGAGCTCTAGGGGGTCCTATGGTGGCTGTAGGGGGTCCTAGGGGAGCTCTGGGGGTCCTGTGGGGGCTCTATGGGGCCCTATGGGAGCTCTAGGACATCCTATGGGGACTATAGAGAATCCTATAGAAGCTCTAGGGGGTTCTATCGGGGCTATAGGGAGTCCTATGGAAGTTATAGGGGACCCTATGGGCGCTCTAGGGCATCCTATGGGCATTATAGAGGGTCCTATAGGAGGTCTAGGGGGGCTATAGAAGCTCTAGGGGATCCTAAGGGGGCTCTAGGGGGTCCTATGGGAACTCTAGGGGGCCCTATGGGGGCTATAGGGCATCCTATGGTGGTTTTAGGGGGCCCTAGGGGAGCTCTAGGAGGCTCTCTGGGGGCTATAGGGGCTCGTAGGGGAGCTCTGGGGATCCTGTGGGGTCTCTAGGGGGCCCTATGGGGGCTATAGTGGGTCCTATGGTGGCTATAGGGGGCCCTAAGGGAGCTCTAGGGTGCCAATGGGGGCTCTAGGGGGTCCTATGGGAGCTCTGGGGGTCCTAGGGGAGCTCTAGGGGGCCATATGGGCGCTATAGGGCAACCTATGGGGACTATAGGGGGTCCTATAGGAGCTCTAGGGTGTCTATAGGAGCTCTAGGGGGTAGTATGGGGGCTATAGGGCATCTTATGGTGGTTATAGGGGGACCTAGGGGGGCTCTAGGTGGTCCTATGGGGGCTATAGGGAATCCTATAGGAGCTCTAGGGGGGCAATAGGAGCGCTAGGAGTTCCTATGGGAGCTATATGCGAGGTCTCGGGGGTCCTATGGGGGCTGTAGAGTGTCCTATGTTGGTTTTCAGGGACCCGAAGGGAGCTCTAGGGGGCCCTATGGGGGCTATAGGAAGTCTTATGGGAGCTCTAGGGGTCCTAGGGGGGCTATAGGGGGGCCTATGGTGGTTATAGGGGGCCCTGGGGGAGTTCTAGGGGGTCCTATGGGGGCTATAGAGGGTCCTATGGTGGTTATAGTATGCCCTTTGGGAGCTCTAGGGCATCCTATGGGGACTACAGGGGGTCCTATAGGAGCTCTAGGGGGTCTATAGGAGCTCTAGGGGGTCCTATGGGGGCTTTATGGGGTTCTATGGGAGCTCTGGGGGTCCAGTGGGGGCTATAGGGGGCCCTATGGGAGCTCTAGGAGGCCCTATGAGGGTTATACGGGGTCCTATAGGAGTTCTTGGGAGTCCTATGGGGGCTCTAGGGGGTCCTATGGGAGTTCTAGGGGGTGCTATGGGGGCTATTGGGGGTCCTAGGGGAGCTCTAGGGGATCCTATGGGGGCTATAGGGCATCCTATGGGGACTATAGGGGATCCTATAGGAGCTCTAGGGGGTCCTATGGGGCCTATATGGGGTCCTATGGAGGTTATAGGGGACCCTATGGGAGCTCTAGGACATCCTATGGGGACTATCGAGGGTCATATAGGAGGTTTAGGGGTCCTATAGGATCTCTAGGGGGTCCTATGGGGGCTCTAGGGGGTCCTATGGGAGCTCTAGGGGGTCCTAGGGGAGCTCTGAAGGGTCCTATGGGGGCTCTGGGGGAGTTATAGGATCTCTAGGGGGTCCTATGGGGGCTATAGAAGGTCCTATGGTGGTTATAGGGGGCCCTAGGGGAGCTCTAGGGCCTCCCATGGAGCTCTAGGGGGCCCTATGGGGACTATAGGGAGTCCTATAGGAGCTCTAGAGGTGCTATAGGAGCTCTAGGGGATCCTATGGTGCCTATATGGGGTCCTACGATGGTTATAGGGGGCCCTAGGGGAGATCTAGGGGGCCCTATGGGGGCTATAGGG